>NC_064255.1:12503402-12808402 GCF_003254725.2 Canis lupus dingo
AATGCCATGGTCATCTTTTTTTTTTTTTTTTTTTAAGATTGATTTATTTATTTTGAGAGACAAAGAGTGTGCAAGTGGGGGGAAGGGCAGAAAGAGAGGTTGTTCAAGCAGACTCTTGATAAGATTCGAGTCCATTGTTGGGCTCAGTCCCACAAAGCATGAGATCATGACCTGAGCCTAAACCCAAGAGCCAGACACTCAACCCAATGAGCCTACCAGGCGTCCCTCCCATGATCATCTTACTATATGTAAAGAATTTAAGAAAATTCAGCACTTTTTCAAGACAACTCTCAACAAATTATAAAACTATTTTACCTCAACATAATAAAGGCCATAAATAAGAAGCCCATAGTTGACATCACACTCAATGATAAAAAACTAGGAACTTTTCAACTAGTGTTGGAAATAAGACAAATTATTTCCACTTTCATCACTCCTATTTAACATATTACCAGTTGTAGCCAGAAAAATCAGACAAGAAAAATAAATAAAAGTCATCTAAATTAAAAAAGAAGGAGTAAAATTAACTGTTTTCAGATGACATGGTCTTACATATAAATAATTCTAAAGACTAATCCCTTAATACACACACACACACACACACACACAAACTGTTAGAATAAATAAATCAGTAAAGTTGCAGTATACAAAAATCAACGTATAAAAATCAGTTGTGTTTCTATACACTAACACCAAAGTATCTGAAAAAGAAATTAAGAAAACAATTCCCCTCCAAAAAAGAAAAAAAAAAAAAAAAAAAAAACAATTCCAGTTACAGTAGCATCAAAAATAATAAAATATTTAAGAATAAAGTTAGCCAAGGAGGTGAAAGACTTGTACAATGAAACCTACAAAACACTGATGAAAGAAATTAAAGATACAAATAAATTGAAAGATATCCCATGTGAATGGATTTTGTAGTACTTCATTTAGGTTAAAGATATTTATTTTACTCCATCAAAGTACTCTTTCTGTATCTATTTTAGAGATCATAGGATTTTCCTTTTAGTTTTAATTTATTAATAGTTTATACATAATTCAATTACATAATAAATTCTATCAATAGATTTTCTAATGTTAAGACCACTTTTGATTTCAAGAATAACCCTATTTAGACATAATATACTTACACACACATGTACACACACAGACTACTGGATTTTATTTCCTATTTATTTTATGGTAACATTTGTTAATATAATGCTTATGTTTGTGAGATCACTCAACTTTTCCTTCTCATACAGCCTGTGTGTGATTTTACTCTAATTGTTACACAAGCCTCAAAATTGAATGAACTATTTCCTCATTTTATATTTCCTTTAAAAAGGTGTATAAAATGGGTATTATTTATTCCCTTGTAGTTTGGTAATATAGGTATATATGACCATGTGGATTTATTGCTTTTGTGTGTGAGTGGATTTTGGATGACAGTTAAATATCTTTAATATTTATTGTCTATTCAGTTATATTTACTCAAGCGAAAGTATAAATTTTACTTTTATAGAGAATGATCAATTTCATCTAAGATTTAAAATTGATCAGCACAGTATTTTTCATGCTATTTATGAAATTACTTCATTTATTTTAAATCAAAGGTTCAGTAACCACCCAAGGAATTAATATCTTGAAAGTTCCCAAATGGGGAGAGAACACTGTGATCTCCCCTTGACATTGTCATTAAGAGACTGTTTACTTACTATTTAAAAAAATCAGGAAGATTTTTTTAACTCTTTAAAATGGCTCCTATTAATATCCCCAGCTACCCTTTTATGGGCTTAAAGTTGAACATATAGCACCCGAGTGGCCTGAGGTGACCTCCGGAGATGGTTCGCTACTCGCTGGACCCAGAAAACCCTACAAAATCATGCAACTCAAGAGGTTCAAATCTTCGTGTTCACTTTAAGAACACACGTGAAACTGCCCAGGCCATCAAGGGTATGCATATTCGAAAAGCCACCAAGTATCTGAAAGATGTCACTTTGCAGAAGCAGTGTGTGCCATTCCATCGCTACAATGGTGGAGTTGGTAGGTGTGCGCAGGCCAAACAGTGGGGCTGGACACAGGGTCGGTGGCCCAAGAATAGTGCTGAATTTTTACTGCACATGCTTAAAAATGCGGAGAGTAATGCTGAACTTAAGGGTTTAGATGTAGATTCTCTGGTCATTGAGCACATCCAGGTGAATAAAGCCCCCAAGATGCGACGTAGAACCTACAGGGCTCATGGCCGGATTAATCCATACATGAGCTCTCCCTGCCACATTGAGATGATTCTTACTGAAAAAGAGCAGATTGTTCCTAAACCAGAAGAGGAGGTTGCACAGAAGAAAAAGATATCCCAGAAGAAACTGAAGAAACAAAAACTTATGGCCCGGGAGTAAATTCTGCATAGAATAAATGCAAAAAAAAAAAAAAAAGTTGAACATATATAGAAAGAAAATTTAATACTTCTAAAAGTATCATTGAATATAAAATATACAATGAGGTTAATCAGAATTAGTCCTCTTCTTGCCACTTTAGTTAACAGGAAATATTTAACAAAATGGAAATAATTGACATGTAGTACTATCCAAAAATATATGAAGAATATTAAATTATATTCTCCACCCGAATTTCCATATCCTTTAGACATATATTCAAGGAGGTTTTCTGGTATAGAAACTTTTCTGAATATTTACCTGAATTAATAAAGCAAAATAGTAACTCACCAGTAACTTTTGTCCTTATGAAAATTCCACATTTTTTATCTTTTCTTTTTAATCATCAATCTTATAAGTTATTTTATACATAAACTGGAAAAGTAAATGGTAGGCTATTATCATGGTAATATGCACTTCAGTATTTATGATTGTCTATAGGTCTGTGTGGATTTAATTATTACAGTTCTTTTAAACTATGATAATTTAGGTTTAAGGAATTTAAGAGATAAGCCATAAGTGAAATCTGTTGGGAAAACATATTTTCTTATATCCACTAAACATGAATTTCAAACTTGCTGGTCATCAACACAGAGAGCTTATTTTCTAAATTCCAAAATTAGATAATATTTCACTACATTTGCATATATGTATTTGTGGAGAAAATATAAACAAAACATTTTTGTAGTTTGAATAGTTTCATAAAATGAAAAATGGTAACTAAATCTCTAAGACATATAAAATTATGTTTGATCTATAGGAGCCACTTGATATCACAGGTCTTATATTTAAGATATTTCTATATATCTATAATATAATTCCTCTAAATTACAATAATGTTTCTCCCTTAGATGATATGTGTCTAACAGACCAACTTAATTTATTACCTGGAAGTGGAAAGAGGGAAGAAACTGTGAGCTGGGAACTATAAACTCTTAACTATGAACCTGGGAAATCAAATAAAGTTTTTGTTTAATCTTAAACATTTCAGATCATTACCTTAGTTAATAATACATAAAGCCAACATTCAGAGGGACAAACTGCTGAACATCATATGACTATGCAATAGCCAAACCAGGATTCAAACCGATCTTTGATTTTGATTTCAAATTTCCATCCTTTATATTATAGCAATATTACTTATTGTTAATAGCATTCATAGATTCTGTATCTTATTTTAGAGAATTTTATACACACACACACACACACACACACACAGAGAGAGAGAGAGAGAGAGAGAGAAATACAGAGACAATACAGGGATGAAGAAAGGAAGTACAAAAAGAACCAGCATCAGTCTACTGGACTAAACTTGTTAGTACAAGATAACAAATAACTTAGCAATTAATTTAATAATAAAATGATAATAAATGTCATCCTATAGATAAGTAACCAAAAATAGTAAATTTTTGGTTAAGATCAGTCTCTGGAAGGAGACAATGCTGGGTCTGTACCATGCAAAATTTTAGCAGTATGACTTTGGAATAGTCAACAGTATCTCTATACCTTACCTTAAAATAATAAATTTTTCCCCACCATTCTGGTAGATTTAATTCTTTTTCCAAACTCTTCTCTAGCCTGTAATGCATCCAGGTTTTGTGTTTATTGTCTTCATGATTTGCTTTGGCCAGCAGGATGTTGTAGATGTGGCAGAGAAGGATCATAAAATGTGATCACTGGTAATATACCATGAAAAGAGCAGGACTTTGGTGTATTGGTATCCTTTCAGCTTGGGCTCAAGAACAAAAACATAGACCAGAGTCTAAACTATGGCCAAAAGCCATATCCAATCAACCTGTAACTTGAAGCAGAGCTACAAGCTGATACCAACACACATCATCATAACCATAATTGATTTGCAGACCTGTGAAAATAAACAGTGTTTATTAGTTTTAACCCATGAGGATTTAGGTTGGATACTCAGTATGTTTCTAAAAACCACTAACTTAAACATCACAAAGGATTGCTAGAACGTTAAGTATGTTAGTAACACGGAAAATATTTGAATCTGATTTCTTCCTGATGTATTTCAAAAATCAAAAACAGTGTTCAACCCAGAGTAGGTGTTCAAGAAACATCTGTTGACCATTAAATGAATAAACATTGGCTTTCATATAATCAGTGCTAAAAACAATATAGCTTCTTGTCCATTCCGGAGATAACAAGGTAAATGTGGATAACAGTTTACATAATATCCATTGAAGTTTCTGCTACATTTATTTATAACAGGCATAACTGAACTAAGCAGTTCAAAACTAAATCTTTAATAAACAAACACTTTATTTTGTTTGTAACTAAAGTTTGATCCCTAGTGACAGGCATTGATTTATCAATATGTACCAAAGGTCACAAGAGGAGTTTTGGGAAAGAATGTGAACAATTAACAATAATTAGTTTTCATTAATCTGACAAAGAACATTCTTAAAAATAAATGACTTAATTAGCTTCCATATGTGAATTTACAAGTTGAGAATAGCTGAAAAAATATAATTGACTATACTTTTTAATTGGTGTATTTAAAAAGAAAAAAAGACATTAATATTTTATGTTTTGGGATGTTTCTCATTAATTAAACAATAGACTATTCAATTACTTCTCAACTATTTCTTAACTTATTATGTCTGTTTTCTATTTCCGTTGTATTCAATTCCTGTTCTTAGTAGGAAAGGAGATTTAGGAGGCAGAAGGCTTAGAATTTTGAATCATTGGGAGTTATGCAGGATTTGAGTCAGTAAAAAGAACGGATTTTATCTGATCCTGCAAGATATAAAGGAAATGTTGAAATTTTAAAAATATGTGACAAAGATGCAAATTGGTCTTATTACACAGAAAGTCACCTATATTATTTAAATACAATATGTATATATATAATTCTACCCACCGGAATATCAGACACATATATGCAATAGTCTATTTAACATTTCCTCTTGAACTGCTATTTTTGATTTAACATGTCCAAAATAGAATTCTTGTTTCATCACTAATTACCTCCCCCCATGCTTTATAGAGACAAAATTACATGTAATAAAGTATATATTTAAAGTGTATGACATGACTACTTGATGTAATATCCTCTAGGATTTTATGTTGTCGCAAGGGGAAGAATTCCCTCCTTTTTCATGGCTGAATAATATTTCTGTGTGTGTGTGTGTGTGCGCGCACGCATGCACTTGTGTGTGTCGGTGCATCATATTTTATCATATTTTCAACATTGCCAGACATCTAAGTGCTTTCACACCTCAACTATTGTGAATAATGCTGCAATGAACATCAGCATGCAGATATTTCTGTAAGATCACAATTTTATTTTTTTGGATATACACACAGAAGTAGGATTTCTAGATCATAAATAGTTCTATTTTTATTTTTTTGAGGAACTTGATAGTGTTTTCCGTAATACTGGTACTGATTTACATTCCTACTACAGTCTACAAAAAGTTTCCTTCTAATACTTGCCAACACTTGCTATCCTTTGACTTATTTGGTAATAGCTATCCTGACAGGTAGAAGGAGGTGGTATCATTTTGTGATTTGATTTGCATTCCCTGATGATTAGTGGTTTTGCACACATTTTCAAGTACTTATTAGCCATTTATATGCCATATTTTGGTAAATGTCTATTCAAATATCTTGCCCATTTTTTAAAAAAAGATTTTATATATTTATTCAGGAGAGACACAGAGACATAGAGACACAGGTAGAGGGGGAGGCAGGCTCCCCATGAGAAGCCTGATGTGGGACTTGATCCTGGAAATACAGGATCACACCCTAAGCCAAAGGCAGATGCTCAACCACTGATCCACCCAGGTGTCCCTGCCCACTTTTTAAACTAAGTTATTTATTTGAGTTTTGTGAGTTTTTAAATATATTTTGGATATTAACTCCTTATCAATATATCATTTACAAATATTTTGTCCTGTCCCAACATAAATTATCAAATATATAGCCAGAGAGAACTTTTGAAAATGTAAATCGTATCAAGTCATTCTCCTCTTCAATACTCTGCAATAGATTCTCATCACACTCAAAACAAAATCCAAACTTTATTCTGGCTTAGCAGTGGCTACATAATATGGCCTTTTCCTCTTTCTTTTTTTCCCCTCATTCATTGTACTCTAGTTATTTTGAGCTTGTTGTGGTTCCTCTTATTAACCAGACTTTCCTGATTCCTGTATCAGGCTGTTTCCTTCATCAGAAATATCAGACTCCAAAATCTTTATATGGTGTATTGTCTCACTTCTTGGGTTTCTGCTCAATAATACCTCCTAAAAGGCTTATCTGGCCACTCAGTTTTAGGTAACTTCCATGATTGCATCACTCTATCTCTTCACTTGCTTTATACTTCTGCAGAGCATGTGACATCATATTATATATTTATTTCTTTTTTTATATATATTTATTTCTTGTCTATATTTTCCAGAGGGCAGGGACTTAGTTGGATTCACTTTTTGTTTTCTAGCATCTAAACCATGCCTAGCATATAGTAGGCATTCAATAAATATTGCTGGAACAAATCATGTTGAGGCTATGGGAAAACTGTTGCATTTAAAGATTTAGATACTTCCTGGGCAGATGGCAGAATAGAAAGATCCTAAACTCACCTCATTACACAGAACACCCAGATAACACCGGTATCAGTGTGAATAACCCAGAAAACAACTAGAAGCCTGGCAGGACAGGATCTCCACAGCTAAATGTAGAGCAGAAAGGCCAGGGGTTCAGTCAGGAATCAAGCTGACCCATGAGACTGTCTCTGGGAGGGATGCTACAGGAGTGGGGAAAGGATAGGAGTGAACCCCATGTCAGGCACCCCAGGCATGGGGGACTCACACCAGGAAGACAAATTCTTGTAACATTTGGCTTTGACAAACAGAGGGCTTAACAACTGGAACTTTAAAAATCAGCAGACCTGGCTCTGTAATAAGAGGAGAGCAATAGGAAACTGAGTCCTTGCCCTTAAAAAGACAGCATAACAAATAACCCCACTGAGATACAGCATAAGAGTCTGGGGTAGGAGGGAGACTTATTTACTGATCTCAAAGTAAGTGCTAGAGAGGCAAGAGACCTCCTAGTGCCAGCTTAGATACACAAACATCTTCAGGAGGCAGCCCAGCACTAGCACTCTCTACCTAGCTTGCCAACAGCATGCCCCACCCTCACATTCTCCTATGGACAAGCCCCCTCCAACATGGCCTCAGTAGTAATCAATCCAAAGTGATGCCACAGCATGGCAGTGTGCAGTAAGTCCTGACAGGAGCTAGTACCACTCTGAAGTGATTTTTTCCCAAGGGAGAGGGGAAGATAACCACACACAGCAGTCTGGTCTAACTGCAGGTTGTGCCCACCAATTAAAGCTTCTTAGGAGAGAACACAAGGAGAGTGTCCTGCAGCATGGTGCAACCTAAGCTCTAACAGACACCTGCTCTGCCCCAACTCAAGCCGAAGGCAGTCCTAGACTGGCCTATTACAATATAGGGAAGAAACCCTGTTCATAACAGTCAAAAAGAGCCATTGCAGATGACTGGAGTAAAGGCAAACATGGCTCAGTCATAATAGTAGGGCATATGTAACATGCATAAGAGAGACCCATAAAGTGCCAGGTTGATGAACAGGGGATATTGCACTGCAGGGCACTTCAGGATCTCTTCCTCATCAGTCCACTACTTTCAAGAGCAGAAGATATAGCTGACCTAACACAGAGAAACAGACACAGTTAGACAAAAATGAGGAAACAGAAGAATATGTCTCAAATGAAAGAACAGGACAAAATATACAACAAGAGAGCTACATTAAAGGGAGATAAGTAATATGCCTGATAGAAAATTTAAAGTGATGGTTATAAAGAGACTCAGTGAACTTGAGAAAAGAATAGAGGATCTTAGCCGCTAAGCAAAGAGATAGGAAACATAAAAAATAATCAATCGGAGATGAAGAACTCAATAGCTGAAATTAAGAATACACTAAAGGGAATAAATAGTAGACTAGAGGAAGCAGAAGAACAGATCAGTGACCTCAGTGACAGAGTAAAAGAGAGTGATCATGCTGAACAGAAGAAATAAAAATGAATAATAAAAAAGAGACTAAATTAAAGGAACTCAGTAAAACCATCAGTATAACATTCATATAGAGATCCCAAAAGAAAAGACAGACAAGACAAAACTTTATAAAGAATAATAACTGAAAACCTCCTGAATCTAGGGAAGGAAACAGAAATCCAGATCCAGGAAGTACAGAGAGAACAGCAAAAAGTGCAGACAAAGAAAGAAAATTAAAAGAAGCAAATATAGACCAGAAGAGAGTGGCATGATATATTCCAAATGCTGAAAGAAAAAGACCTTTAGCCAAGAAAACTCTGTCCAGCAAGACTATCAATAAGAATAGAAGAAGAAATAGTTTCCCAGAAAAAAGTTAAAAGTATTTGTGACCGTTAGTTCAGCCCAATAAGAAATGTTTAAGGAGACTCTTTGAGTAAAAACAAACAAACAAACAACAACAACAACAAAAGCAGGAATAAGTAAAGTAAGAAGCATAAGAGGAGTAAAATTAAGTATATCTATAAAAACCAATCAAAGGATTCACAAAATAAAAAGGATGTAAAGTATGACACCATATTCCTAAAACTGGGCAGTGGTGGGCAGGGGTAAATGGGAAGTAAACATTTAGCAGTTTTAGAATAGTTTCAAGCTTCCATGATCATCAATTTAATTTGGACTGCTATATGCATAAGATTTATATATAAACCTAATGTCAATTACTAATGAAAAGCCAGTAATAGATATGCAAAAAATAAAGAGAAAGAAACCCAAGTATATCGCTAAGGAAAGCAGATAAATCATGAGAGAAGAGAAAAAGAGAAGAGAGGGCAGAGAAATATTACAAAAACAATCATAGGACAAAAAACAAAATGGCAATTAGTTCATATTTATAATTACTTTAATGTAGATAGATTAAATGTTCTAAAACAAAAAGATATAGGTCGATGGAATGGTTTAAAAAATATTTCATGTGTCTGTTGGCCATCTGTATGTCTTCCATGGAGAAATGTCTATTCATGTCTTCTGCCCATTTAAATTGGATTATTTGGGTTTGGGGCATTGAGGTGTATGATTTCTTTATATATTTTGGATACTAACCCATTATCAAATATATAATTTCCAAATATCGTCTCCCAATCAGTAGGTTGTTTTTTAGGTTTGTTGATTCTTTTACTATGCAGAAGCTTTTTATTTCGGTGTAGTCCCAATAATTTACTTTTGATTTTGTTTCCTTGCTTATATGCTGCCTACAAGAGACTCCTTTCAGGCCTAAAGACATGTGCAGATTAAAACTGAAGGGATAGAAGAGCATTTATCGTGCAATGGAAGTGAAAAAAAAGCAGAGATAGCAATACTTATTTATATAGAACTAAATAGACTTTATTTTTTTTAGAGATTTTTATTTATTTATTCATGAGAGCGAGAGAGAGAAAGAGAGAGAAAGAGGCAGAGACACAGGCAGAGGGAGAAGCAGGCTCCATGCAGGGAGCCCAAGGTGGAACTCGATCCCGGGTCTCCAGGATCACACCCTGGGCTGAAGGCAGGCACTAAACCACTGAGCCACCCAGGGATCCCTAAATAGACTTTAAATCAAATATTGTAACTAGAGACAAAGAAAGACACTATATAATCATAAAGGAAACAATCCAACAAGAAGATATAACAATTGCAAAAATGTATGTACCCAAATGGGAGCATCAAAATACATGAAGCAACTGTTAACACAAATTCTTTTCAAATGTACGTGGAACATTCTCTTGAATAAATCACATATTAAGCCAGATCAAGTCTTAATAAATTCAAAAAGTTTGAAACCATACCATGCATCATTTCCGAATAACAATACTGTGAACCTAGAAATCAACCACAAGAAAAAAAATCTGGAAAGAATACAAATGTTTGGAAATTAATAAACATACTACTAATCAATAAATGGATCAACCAAGAAATCAAAGAGGAAATCAAAAAATACATGAAGACAAATGAAAATGAAAACACAATGGTCCAAAATTTTTGGAATGCAGGAAAAGCTGTACTAAGAGAAAATTTTATAGTAGTACATGCTTACTACAAGAAGCAAGAAAAATCTCAAATAAACAATCTAATCTTTACCTAGAGCTAGAAAAAGAACAAACAAAACCCAAAACCAGCAGAAGGAATGAAACTATAAAAATTAGAGCAGAAATAAATGATGTAACAACAAAAATAGTGATAGAACAAATCAATAAAGCCAGGAGCTGGTTCTTTGAAAAGATCAATAAAATTGATAAACCTTTAGCTAGCCTCATTAAAAAGAGAGAGAGAGGGATCCCTGGGTGGCGCAGCGGCTTGGCGCCTGCCTTTGGCCCAGGGCGCGATTCTGGAGACTCGGGATCGAGTCCCACGTCGGGCTCCCGGTGCATGGAGCCTGCTTCTGCCTCTGCCTATGTCTCTGCCTCTCTTTCTGTGTGTGTGTGTGTGTGTGTGTGTGTGTGTGTGTGTGTGTGTGTGACTATCATAAATAAATAAAAAAAAATAAATAAATAAATAAAAAGAGAGAGAGTGAGGGAGAGAGTGTGTGTGCTCAAAATCGGAAATGAAAGAGGGGAAATAACAACTAACAATACAAAAATACAAAGGATTATAAGAGAATATTATGAAAAATCATATACCAACAAATTGGATGACCTAGAAGAAATGGATAATTTCCTAGAAACATATAACATCTCAAAACCAAATCAGAAAGGAATAGAAAATCTGAACAGACTGATTATCAGCAATGAAATTTAATCAATAATAAAAAAAAAAAAACTCCCAACAAACAAAAGTCCAGGACCAAATCGTTTCACAAGTGAATTCTTCCAAACATTTAGAGTTAAAACCTATTTTTCTCAAACTATCCCAAAATACAGAAGAGTAAGGAAAACTTCCAAATTTATTCTATGAGACCTACATTACCCTGATAACAAAACTGGAGAAAGACATTACAATAAAGAGAACTACAGGCCAATATCTCTGATAAACATAGTGTAAAAATCCTCAACAGGGACCCCTGGGAGCGTCTGCCTGGCTCATGGTGTGATCCTAGAGTCCCGGGATCGAGTTCCACATCGGGCTCCCTGCATGGAGCCTGCTTCTCCCTCTGCCTATGTCTCTGCCTCTCTCTCTGTGTGTCTCTCATGAATAAATAAATAACATCTTTTAAAAAATCATCAACAAAATATTAGCAAATGGACCCAACAATACATTTAAAGATTCATTCATGAGGATTGGTGGATTTATTGCTGGGATGCAAGAGTAGTTCAATATTCACTTAGCAATCAATGTGATAGATCACATCAAAAGAAAGGATAAAAACCACAAGATCATTTCAGTAGATGCAGAAAAAAGCATTTGACAAAGTATAGCATCCATTCATGACAAAAACCCTTAACAAAGTAGGTTTAGAGGGAACATCAACGTAATAAAGACAACATATGAAAAAGCCACAGCTCACATCATACTAAATGGTGAAAAATTGAGTTTTTCCCCCAAGATCAAGAATAAGACAGGGATGTCCACTCTCACATAGTACTGGAAGTCATAGCCATAGCAATCAGAGGAAAAAATGGAAATCAAGGCATTTGAATTGGTAAGAAAAATTTAAACTGTCACTATTTGCAGATGACATGATAATATATGTAGAAAACTCTAAAGACTTCCCCAAAGAACTACTAGAACTGATAAGTAAATTCAGCAAGGCTGCAAGATATAATATCAATATACAGAAATCTGTTGCATTTCTATACACTAATAATGAATAAAAGAAAGAGAAATTGAGGAAATAATCCCATTTATAGTTGCACCAAAAATAATAAAGTACCTAGGAATAAATGAAATCAAGGAGGTAAAAGACTTGTATTCTGAAAATTATAAAGCACTGATTAAAGAAACTGAAGATGACACAAATAAATGGAAAGATATTCCATGCTCATGAATTAGAAAAAGAAATACTGTGACAATGTCCACACGACCCAGAGTAATCTACAGTTGTAAAGCAATCTCTATCAAATTACCAACAACAATTTTCACAGAACTAGAATAATCCTAAAATTTTTATGGAACCACAAAAGACCCTGATTAACCAAAACCACCATGAAAAAGAACACAAATGGAAGTATCACATTCCTAGATTTCAAAGTATACTACAAAGCTATACTAACTTAAAAAAAAGTATGGTAATGGCACAAACATAGACACAGAGATCAGCAAAACAGAAGAGAGAGCCAAGTGATAAATCCATAAGTATATGGTCAATTAACCTACGACAAGGGAAGTCAGAATATGTAATGGCAAAAAGACTGTCGCTTCAACACATGATGTTAGGAAAACTGAACAGCTACACACAAAAGAATGAATCTGGACTACTTTTTCATACCATACACAAAAATAAACTTGAAATGTATTAAAGGCCAAATTCTGAGACCTGAAACCATAAAAATTGTAGAAAAGAATATAGGCATTAAGCTCTTTGACATCAGCCATGGCAACATTTTCTTAGACATGCCTCCTCAGGCAAGGAAACAAAAAGCAAAAATAAAATTACTGGGACTACATCAAAATAATAAAGCTTCTGTGCAGCAAAGGAAACAACAAAACTAAAAAGCAACCTACAGAATGGGAGATGATATTGGGAAATGATATATTTGATAATGGGTTAGTATCAAAAATATATAAAGAAATCATAAAACTCAATGCCAAACCCCCAAATACTTCAATTAAAATGGGCAGAAGACATGAATAGACATTTCTTCACAGAAGACATACAGATGGCTAACAGACACATGAAATGAACTGTCAGTGGGAATGCAAACTAGTACAGCCACTAGTTTAAAAAAAAATAAAGAATTAAGCATATAATCCAGTACTTCCACTACTATTTACCCAAAGAATACAAAAACACTACTTCAAAAAGGCATATGCACCCCTATGTTTATTGCAGCATTATTTACAATAGCTAAGCTATGGAAGCAGCCCAGGTGTTCATCAAGAGATGAACTGATTTTTTAAAATGTGAGATATATGTATAATTGAATATTTCTTAGCCATAAAAAATGAAATATTGCCATTTGCTACAATATGGGTTGATTTACAGGGTATAATGCTAAGTGAAATAAGTCAGTCAGAGAAAAACACCATATGATTTCACTCTTACGTGGAATTTAAGAATAAAACCAAGAAAAAAAAAATAGACTCTTAACTATAAAGAATAAACTAGTGGTTACCAGAGGAGAGGTAAGTGAAAGAATGGGTGAAATGATGAAGGGGATTAAGAGTATACTTATTACGATGAGCACTAAGGAGTGCATACAATTGTTGAATCACTATATTGTACACCTAAAACTAATATAACTCTGGAATTAAGTATACTGGAATTAAGTTTTAAAAAATTTAAATATAAAGATTCAGAGACAGGTAGACAATTTCAGTAAATTTTGTTCTCGGAATTCGTTAACTTTTCTAACTCCACAATATTCACTAAAAATGACTGAATATTTCAATATAGTTTCTCAATGAAGTACATTAGAAAAATACTAATTACATAAATTGTTTTAATCTACTTTAATTTCTAGGAAGACTAATCTGAGTAAGTCAAAAGAAATGTCTGATTTAGGAAAGTTTTTATTATAAGAAATATCTTATCACTTTGTAATTTATATATAATTTTATATGTGTTACTGAGTGGAGGACTTACAAAAATTTTTAAATGATTTTTATTTTCTTAAATTACTTGCATTTGAGATTAAGTTGCTCAATAATGATTTTTTAATGATAGTATAAAAACAAGTGTGAAATCAAATTCCTAACATCATTTTCTTTATTTTTTTTTTAAGATTTTATTATAAGTAATCTTTACACCCAGGGTGGGGCTCAAGCTTACAACCCCAAAATCAGGAGTTCCATTCTCTACTGACTGAGACAGCCCCATTACGTTATTTTCAAAAAATCTGTATTGGAGAAAGTTGAGTTAAAGAGGCTTTTGTTGTAGTGATAATTTTTCTCTATGATCAGTTGTTGCTATTTTGAGTTGTTCACATGATTTGGTAAATTAAGCACAATTTGTTTATTATGCAATGCACTAATAGTCTTGGAAGCTTTATGAAAATGATAAAATCGCCTAACTTCATCTTCACAAATTTTGTTAGCAATTTCTTTTTTTTTGTCAACAATTTCTAAAACTTGAGTTTTGATCATCCAAGATGTAACCAAAATGCTTATTTCCTATTTATAATAATAGATATTTACAACAGATGCTTCATGTATTTATGATGATTTATCAAAGGAGAAGTAATCAAAATGTTTATTTTGATAAATGGTTTTTCCATACCAAATGGAATGTTGGTAGGCAAAATGGTTTGATCTGCATGCAGTTACAAAGCTGGACAATTTCAAGATTTGTAGAAATCTCCAGAGTATGTGAAAGTGTTATGAAGATACATTATTGTACCTATCTCATATTCCTCTAAAAGAGCTTTACAAAGAATATAATATTCAAAGACTTTGATCATAAAGGATTTTGAACATCTATGAAACTAAGAAAATAATCAATTGAGACTCATTGAGTGAAGCATTTGAAGTTTTCATTGAACACCTTATGTTCAATGCCTCTTCCACCCCCAGTGATATATCAATTATTTAAATCTTAATGTACCATATTTTTAGGCTTCTTTTCTCTATCCAAAAAGGTTACTCATCACTGATATAAAGTATAACTCAGGATTTTCATGCTTTTATTTTGCTCTGTTCTATGTATTTTCAAGAGTTAATCTTGACACTATCGGTATTATTTTATATAAACTTCCAGTTACACAATATTGATAATACAATATAGTTGTCTTCTGTACTGATCACATAATTATATATTTTTAAGTAGTCATTAGAATTGTTTATCATGTATAGCATGATGATTTTATATTTTTCATAGTAATTTTGCATGAATTGACTAGCAAGATTCTTAAAACTAGAGAAATAAGTACAATTTCAACATTGTTAAGAATATAGAGGCCTTAGATAAGTATTTTTTTTGTGTTAGCAGGGCTAAAATCTAGCTAGAATCCTATAGACTTGGATCTAGTCCTCAAATGAGACTAGAATATCTTGCCAGAATGATGGATGTGTTTCTTTAATATAGTAATTAGGAAATTCTTAATCTAGCTAATTTGTTTTCTAAACACATGCACATAAATGTAGGATTTTAATGGAGAAAGGAGAATGATTTGATAGGTATGAGTGATTAAATAAAAATGCAACCTAAGAGCCATTCCAAAATTTAATGTAATCACATATGATATTCAAGATGTTTGGCAAATATTAAATGACCTAACATATAAAAAATATTTAATTTCAGGATTATTGGGGCACCTGGGTGGCTCAGTGATTGAGCATCTGACTTTGGCTCAGGTTGTGATCCCGGAGTCCTGGGATTCAATCCCACATCGGGCTCCCCACAGGGAGCCTTCTTCTCCCTCTGCTTGTGTCTCTGCCTCTCTCTGTCTCTCATGAATAAATAAATAAAATCTTTTAAAAAATTTCAAGAGCATTTTTGTTGTTTGCTTAATGTTCTATTTTAAATCCTTTTTTTTAAACATGGTTTCCAGTACTTTCCTTACCTCTTCCATACATTTCTTCTTAATAGTCTTTCCATCCTATCAACATCAAAAGAAAAGTGTGTGACAGTCTTAGGTTTTTAGAAGAATTCTACAGGATAATGCATTTTACTGGCCAAAACAGAAATTAAGATCTTATTGACTGGTATATAGCATATCCAGGTAAAAATAAACCAAGAGTAACTGGAAGACCTACCCAATGCAGATGAGACATACTGACAGAATTGTAAGATTTTTATTGCATTTAACCCATCTGTATACCACAACTACATTCACCAGTATAGTTTCTGCCAAGCAGATCTGGAGACTCAAGAATGCCCACCGGTGCTTAAAAGCAAGTTGGATGATAGGGTTCCTGCTGCTACCATTCTTGCCCTCCTGGGCTATTCCATCTTCTCATGTATCTGATGGAGACCTGTAGGTCAGATGAGCAGCCCTCACTACTCTCTCAGATTCACCATCTCCTTCACAACTCCTTGTCAACTTTGCCAGGCAGTCACTTGTGGGAGCAATGCCTGCATGCTTGCCTTTTATGGAACCCAAGTTTTATACAGGATGAGCACGAAGACATTCATCCACCTGCTGCTCACTAGCTAAATGACTCTAAGCAAAGTTATATAAGTTTCTGTATCTGTAAAATAGGGTAGTGTTTCTTTTTCAGGGCTTTATGAGTACTGAATGAGAATATTTATGACACTGAGTAAACTGTCAATCAGTAATATCTTATTTAGTACAACTACTGAGGTAGAAAACAACTAAATAGGAACCTAGCTCGAGGGTGTGATTTATTTCTAGCAAGACAAATTCTATCCAATTTAGGCCAGATTATCTGATATTGTCAGAAAAGTTCTGATATGGTCATGGAAGTACACATTCACTTAAAAACTTTAGATCAAATGTACAGTAATATAAATTC
This sequence comes from Canis lupus dingo, assembly GCF_003254725.2. NCBI lineage: Eukaryota > Metazoa > Chordata > Mammalia > Carnivora > Canidae > Canis > Canis lupus. The sequence goes on from NC_064255.1 coordinate 12,520,393, forward strand.
AAAAGTATGGCATAGAATATATTCAAAATCAAAGTTGTTGTGGTATGACCAAATAACTGAAATTTGAGATTAATTCATGAATTAACATGATAAATAATATAGCATGGCTCAGAGAAGTAAACATCGTAGGAGAATATGAGGGAGACATGAAGATGAGGACAGTTATAGTTTATTCATGGGAATAATTTTTGTAACACTTTGCTATTCTGCTAAAAATGAAATTAAAGAAGCTACATTTTTAGATAACATAATAAACATTCAGTAAGATCAGAGGCGATTAATTCTTGTCTTGAAGAAAAGCCAATTATGTGGTTAAAAGTATTTTTTTTTTTTTTTTTTTTTTTTTTTGTGGTTAAAAGTATTAAAAGTGCCAAGGAAATGAAGTTCATCCAGTTGTATATGTTTGATACATGTGTTTAAATGGCTTAGTACAGGAACATCTTGCAGCTTCCACCAGATATTATTCAGTTCCTTTTTTTTTTTTTTTTTTTTTTTTTTTTTACTGTGGTAAAGACAATGTTGCTGAATCTACTAGAATTAATTTTTATCAGAGCATTTAAATTTATTACTATAAATCATAGTCACTGTTAAAAGTTAATTAAATATTCATTTTAAACATATCATTTATTCATTCTGAATTCAATTCACTCTACTATACATCACCGGATACCACTGTATCCATAATCCATTTGTATTTTTTCACATAACTAAATTCCTGGCTTTCTGAGAAGAAAGATCAGTGGGTGCTAAAACCGGTATGAAACAAGGCTCTTTTACTCTTGGTCCATGTCTTTGAGTTGGACTGATCCCGTACTTCCACTTTCAAGTGTGGACAAAACAAGACTCAGGCCTGGCCAATCTTTCCAATCTTCCTAGTCAAGTGACCCATAAAGTCCTTCTGCCAGAGTGAACAGTTAACATTTTGCAATATCTGCTTAATTTTTGCTGAAATATTTTTAAATAGATTAAATCCACCATTGTATTTTATCCCTAAATATCTTAGGTATCATAATTACACAAAACAAGGTTATCCTAATTCTACTACATAACCAGTAAACTATTATCACTCTTAAAAATTCATTATTGCATCAAGTTTCCTCAATTTTCAAAAATCAGTTTGTTTAAATCAGAATTGGATCAAAAACCACATAGTTTTCATTTGGCTACTTTATCTTTTAAATCTGTTCTTCCGGGACTAATCCTCTCATCCCTTTTATTTTCTTATGACACTAATTTGTTGAGGGTGGGTGAGTTAAACTGTAGAATATCTCATCCTCTGAAACTATCTGAATAAATAAATCTAGTGCATATTTGCCATATAACTCCTATCTCTATTTTCTGAATATTGTAAAAACAAAACTATATAAGAAGGTAGTAGACACAGTTAAACATATTTGGCAAGAATAATTCACAGGTGACACTATGTAATAATGAGGACTCAAATCTGTTCATCGGCCCACCCCCTGTCCCATTAGTACAGATAAGATTATTGGCAGGGTTAAGATGAAGATAACTAGATCTCTCCGTTGTGAAGCCACATTTCCCACCCCTGCCCTGACTCCCGTGAGCAGCAAGTAAACTGTGTGGTTAAAATCTGATTTCATGGAAGTATTCAGGTTTAGTCAATCTTTCATACTTGTTTTAGCACCCACTGACCTTTCTTCTTGGGTCTATCATTTCTTTAGTGTTGCAGCCACCAATCACTTAATGATATTTCTTCTGTAATTATTAATTGTCATTCTTTTGTACATAAGTACTTCTCACCATCAACTGTGGAATCTTGATAATCATTAAAAGTTAGGAGATGTGCTTCATTTTTTAATCACCATTTTCCAGTAGCAGTTATTTGTGTAACAATCACTTCCACCGTTGACTAATGAGGCTTTTCTTTGTTTGGTCTTGTTTAACTGTTTGGCTTTTACCATATTTATTTAAAATACTATTTAAGTAGTGCATATTGATAAATAAACATAGTAAATATTACTGCTCACCAATATTTCTACTATCCCTCTTCTGAATCTGTGAGAGGATTGCATGTCCTCACTCCCTTAAGTACAGATGATCTCATCACGTAAGATGACTACATTAATAAGATGTAGCTGAAGGGTGTTGCAAAATAAATTATTCATGTTTTTTCTTCCCACAGCCATAGCAAGTACTTCTATTCTAGCTGGTGGGGCTTCATAACCTGGTCCTTGGATGAGGACTATGGGCAGATCCCATGCAACTTTTGAATTATTTGTAGCAAGAGTGAGAAGTATTTTTTTTAATTACTTTAAAGCATTGACTTTTTTAGTTTTATCACAATATAACTTAACATATCCTGACATATATAGTGATATATTGTACAGTATCTTACAGAAGGGTTTTAAAATTACAACTCAGAATTTGCTCATTACTAAAATATCTATATGCAATATGGGAGTGTTTTCAAATATTCAGATATTCTTTGCTAAGTAGCGAAAACTCAGTTAACTCTTTCTATTTTATACTTTTTTCCATATGTTCTCACATTAGGTATATGCTTATCACTAGACTGTTGCCAGCTCACTGGGTGGCAGAGAGTTGAAATCCTTTAGATGCATTTACTTAAATAGAACATTGTAGTTTATCTCCAGATTACAGTAATTGGCAGGGAATTGGAAATAGCAGTCATAACAATTGTTTAACTGAGAAACGATTCTCCATATGTGGCTACATGGTTTGTGAGAAATTGAAAAGGCTAAAATGCTAGCAGTGCCTTCATTCAGCTCTTAATCCCCGTTCAGCATGTTCAAGCTTTTTGGCTTTCCAAATTTTTTTCAGACTCAATCTCTGTATCACACCCAGTGCTATCATGCCATATGCTGCTTTCTGCCCTTTCACACTTTCCAAGAACACTTGAAAAGCTAAAATCTATAACCTAGTCTGGGAAGTAAGAAATGCTTAAAAATAACTGTACCACAAAGGAGAGAGTGATAAATGCCATAGGAGAGGATCAGATAAAGTGCTAAAGAAGTAGGCAAAAAGATTGTTTCCAGCAGTGAGATGTGAGAGGAGATGTTTTTTTATACAGCCCCTGAAAAATAGATAAATTATGGATGTAGGACTATGAAGGGAAAGAAGCATTCTAAGCAGATTGTAGTAGAAAACACTGATCAGTGGGGGACATCTGAGAGTGAACATGGTTTTTCTCATCTCCTTGAACAGAAATTTGTTCCTAATTCCTAGAATCTGTAATCCAGCCCCACTTCTGGATACTTTCTATTTCTCATTGAGGTCACTAGTTAAATATTAGTTTTTCATGGAAATCTTTCTAACTCCTCTCAAACTAGTTTAGGTCTTTTGGTTTTGTATATTGCACATAGGGCTTTCCTTTGGTTGCACTTACCAAAATATCAAAAAGTCATTGTTGGGTTTTTTTTATCCTACTCTCTTCTCCAACTTTGAATTCTCTGAGAAAAGAAACTGTTAATCCATGGCGAGTGCTCCAGACATATTTGTTGATTAAATTGAAGCTAGATTTGACCCAGATAGGCCTGTAATTTTTAGTTTTAAAGTAACTAAAAGGCTAGGAAGCCAGGAGTGAATGAAAAATGATGAAACAAAAAAAATGATGATATAATGAAAAATATACTTCAAGTTCCTAATGAGAGAAGTTTATTAAAGCTAATTGTATTTGCTATGGCTGCTATAACAAACTATTTCAAGTTTGGAGGCTTAAAACAAGACATAGTTACTATTTTATGCTTCTCTGGGTCAAAAATTTGGCATGAGCTTCAGTGGCCCAAAATAAAAAGGTAGACAGACCTTTGTCCTTTTCTGAAAGCTCTAAGGGAGAATTTATGTCCGGTTTTCCAGTTTCTGAAGGCCACCTGCTTTTTTAAATACTGACTCCTTCTAGCTTCAGTGTTCAGTGACCCTGGGTTGATTTCCTTGTCATGTTACCATCTCTCCATTTCTTCTGATCCCTTCTTTTACTTTTCAATGCCTTGTGATTACATTAGACCCCCTGAATAATCCAGATTACTACTGATTGTAACGTCTGCTCATCGACAACATTAATTTCATCTGCAATCTTCATTCCCTTTTGCTATGTGACTTAACATAGTCACAGGCTCCAGGGGTTAGGATGTAGCAATCATGGGAGGGCCTTTATTTGCCTACACCATTCATCTACTTAAATGTTGAATGAACACTGACAATTCAGATTAACTGTAGTCTCATGACATTACTGATGAAATTCTCCTTGGGCAATGGCCAAATAATAATCCCAGCGACTCCTTAATACCAGAATAAATAAAACTATGTGAACAGAATAGAAAAAGGACAGATATCAGCAAAGGTCCTATGAAATAAAAACCATATAAGTGCACTATTAATAAGATCAATAAGAACCCTGAGTTATTTTTATTAGTGTATGCCCCCAAAGGGTACCATTACTGATCTAATTCTGCCTCCCAGGATAGCTTCATTTATCACATATGCTTTTCCCCTTCCTTTTCATAAAACTAATCACTCCTCTTTTGTTTGGCTACGCTAAAATCTTAGCATTTATATCATAACCACAACAACATTTTTCTTCTGTTTGTATCCATATCTTTTCCTTTTTCTTCTTACCAGATTGTAAGCATGTTCAAAGAGTGAATTTATTTCTCTTTATAAAACACTGAAAGTCTGCTATTTTCATATGTCAATCAGCTATTCAGTAAATGTCTGCTAACTGAATCAAGTGAATGAATGTGGACATGAAGCAAATGAATCAAAAAGTCAAATCATATTATTTACATATCACTTGGAAAAAAAGTATTCCATAATCCACACCTATTTGAAAACTGTTTAAAGCATATCAAATCTGCATGACAACAGCACTTCCAATTCTGATTTTAGCAGAATTACAGGAACACAGGCTCCTCAAAAATATTATTAGAATATTCGCATTATTGTTAAATAGTTCAGTCCACAAATATGTGCATACTAGAAGATTGTTAAGCTTCCAGCCATCACCATTTGAAGTTATTAAAAGTAACATTTTATAAGAAAAGGAAGTTTAAGAATCACTCTACTTTTATTTGGAAGAGACAGTGCATTGATGGCTTTCTATTGTAACCTAGTAGTGAGGTAGCCAGTAGGGATCATAGACATATTGTAAGTCTTACCTTCAAAAGGAAAATGAGCTCGTCCAAGAGAGAATCAAATTGTTTTAATACAGTCTGTATAGATACACTGAGTCTTAGGTACATACATAAGTTGGACTTGTCCCTGTGTAGAGGAGTCAGCAAGACCTCCAAGAAGCAAGTAGTTAAACTGAAACCCAAAGGATGAGAGATGGTGACCAGACAACATATTTGTAGGAATATTATGTAGAACAATGAGTTTAGTGATTTTTACATGTGATGGCTAGGGGAAAGGATTTTAGCTCCTGACTTTCGGATTTGCAGCTCTAAATCCCTAAGGGGAAATAGAGAAAGTAGAGCATGTCGGGGAGAATGAGCTCAGTTTTGGACATCTATGCAATCCATAGCTGAATGTTATGCCAGAAACCTATCTATTTATGTTGCAAGATATATTTGCTTTAGCAGATATTGTACAATGTGTTGTGACACACTACCTATCCCTGTGCCTAACTATACAAAAGGTGTATATATTTTGTGATATGATAATAATTAGGGCTGAAGCTCCATGACCAACACTAAATGATTTTGATACCAAAGATTTTCTAATGTCAGTTAACAATAATGACAACAACAAGGGATTTATCTTGTAGAGTTTAGCACACATTAGTTGACTGTCCTCTTATTGGCCAAGACAAATTATTTTCTAGGAATTCAGTAAGACATGCTTTTAAAATACTCTCAGGCTAGCATAAAACATGGACTACAATACAATTAAGGTTTTGTATTATATTATGATATGAACAAAGTGGTAGAGTAATAGAAAGAAAAAACTGGAATGGTTGGAGTTATTAACTATTTTTTATTTGAATATAGTTAATACACAAGGTTATATTAGTTTCAAGTATACAACTTAGTGATATGACAAGCTTATACATTATTCTATGTTCACCATAAGTGAACTTCCATAAATGGAAGCCTATATTTCTCTCTGCCCTTCACCCATTTTGCCCCATCCCCTACACCCCTGCCCTCTGTTTAAATGTCTCCTGCATAAGAAACCTATCACCTATCAATGCTTCCTTCTGACTAAACTACTTCATGGACCTCAGTGTTTCTGAATTTGAATTCATTACAGCAAGTGATGCAAACATGACTTCATGTTATAGCTGAAACCCAGGCCATCAACTGAGGTCCAATTTCAGTCACTTTTTGAGGAGTTAGGTCATAAATTGTTCCAAATGTATTTCTTAAATAAATGTGTATTAAATGTCTTCTATATACCAGTCACTGAGCATGGTTCAGGGTAAGGAAAGAGAGGGCAATCAATGATATAGGATGGTTGTCCTGCTCTTGAGAGACTCACACTATTGAGAAAGAGACAGATATAGATCAAGAGAAATACGGTAGAATGGTACAGTTATTCATTTTTTTTAATGAAGAACACATAGCACAATCCTTTTGATGTGATAAAGAACACATATGTCTGACCTACATGGTACCAGGAAATGGGAAAGGACTCTCAGAGCTGAAACCAAATACCCATTGAAGATATCTTCATTCATCAAAAACAGGGTATTTGCTTGGATTCCATCATGTCTGATGTAGCTTCCAGGTCTCTATGACTTGCCTAGGATCCTTTATTCCAGTACCAGTTGCCTTCTCTTCTCTTCTTCTCTTCTTCTCTTCTCTTCTCTTCTCTTCTCTTCTCTTCTCTTCTCTTCTCTTCTCTTCTCTTCTCTTCTCTTCTCTTTTCTCTTCTCCTCTCCTCTCCTCTCCTCCCCTCCCCTCCCCTCCCCTCCCCTCTCCTCTCCTCTTCCCTCCCCTCCCCTCCCCTCCCCTTCCCTTCCCTTCTCTTCTCCTCTTCTTCTCTTTTCTTTTCTTTTCTTTTCTTTCTTTCTTTTCTTTTGTCACTCCAGGTTCCTATAAGACCCAGGTAAACTGCCCCATGTGCCACTTGTCCAGGCCATTTCCAGAGTTCTGGAGCACATGTCTTGGTATATGCTGTCCTGCCACCCTCAAGGGAGTTGGGAAGAAACATACTACCAAAAACAAACAGCAGGAGTATGTTAGCAAATTACACGTAGACATACACTTAACAACCTCACAGAAAACATGCTTACTCCTCAAATAATACATAATCCCCTAGATAGCAAGGGAAACTTCTTAGTCATTTTAACATGTATGGAATGATTCTGTATGCCAGGCACAAGGATACCAACTGAGTGGTATTTCTTTCCACTGTGACTTGCACACAGTAGGAGGTTAGCACCTGAATGCCAAAACCAGATTATATCCTGGCTCAGCCAGGTTTCCCCTGGTCCTTTCCTGCCTTTGAATGCTGTCACCCCTCTGCTTCTTCTTGTTCTGGGCATTAGTTCATTTTTCAAGACAGAGAACAATATGGTAGGCAGATGGTGAAGAGGAGATTGGAGGAGGGAACCTGTGAAATGAAACAAAAACAATACAAAATACAAAAACCATTTTGGTACTATAATGTTTTATAACAATAAAAGGTAGCTAGAAATACTATACGCTAACACAGACAACATGATATATAACACCCGGGGGAAGAATCAGAGAGAGTGGTGTGGCAGGAACCATTAGCTTAAATTTGTTGGATCTCAAATCTGTTGGAGTCTCTAATATTATTTTTTTGACAACTCCTAACTAAAGGCATTTTATTCTCTATCCTTTCTAGAAATCTTCAAAGTAATAGAAAACAAATCATCTGCTTCTCTGGTAAGGGGAACTCAAAATTAGTTTCATTCTGTTAAAAACTGGTATATATAGGGGGCACCTGGGTGGCTCAGTTCGTTAGGCATCTGACTCTTAATTTCAGCTTAGGTCATGATCTCAGGGTCCTGAGATCAAAATCCTTGTTGGGCTCCCCACTTGGTGGGGAATCTGCTGGAGATTCTCTCCCTCTGCCTCTGCCCCTACTGCTACAGACACACACACTCTGTCTCAAAATAAATAAATAAAATCTTTTAAAAAAATCTGATGTATAACTTAAACTAATATTATACTGTATGTTAACTAACTGGAATTTAAATAGAAACATGAAAGTTTAAAAAAACTAACAACAACAAAAAACTAGTGTATGGTTAAATAAAATATTTTGCTCAGGAAAGAATAGAAAACTCATTAAAACCTCTATTCTCATAATATTTATAATTTTGCTGATCTAATTTTGAGGAATATGTTGGATTTGAAACACTAACATCTTAATAACTATTAAGGTTAAATGATCATTTACATCAAATAAATGGCTGCCTATAAAATGGAAGTAAATAATAGCTAAAGTAAATAAGGGAGCTTGTCATTGCATTAGAGATATGTAGCACATATCTAGGTGAACATTTCATTTAATGTTGCATTGATAAATAGATAACTGCCATTATCAAATCTGGTTAGCTATTCACCTTTGAGAAATACCTTACTATGTCAATTTTCTTAGAAATACCTTTGCCAAATCAAGTTCCTACCACGTTGCAAAATGAGGATGTCTATTAATGGCTTTATAGGGAATATAATGCTAAAAAGGCCTTAAAATAATTGCAAACAAATAGGTAACTCTTTTGGAAATTTGTCAGTGTGATTTTACATTTAGATTAAGACTTACCAAATTTACTTTATTAATATCTGGGTCAGAATGTCAGGTTAAGATGAACCAGATATTTCAGATTTGAATTTTCTGATGTTAATTCAAAATAAACTTCATTTATTAAGTGGAAAATGGTCGTGTTTTGAAATAAGAAGCCATTTTCTAAGAATGCAAGTTTAAAAGTGCAACATGTGCTTGCTCCATTCTGGTACATTTTAGGAAAGGTTAATTGATTTGAAGTTTGGTCAAAAACTTCTCACCCCTCAAGAAAATTTCCTTCAAATTAGAATGAATGAGAGAAGTGCTCAAGCTCTCCCCATCAAAAAAACTTGGAATAAGTTCCAGAGTGGAGGGAAAGAGACAATAAACTCCCAGATGTTGAGATCTCAGAGAAGATGTACCTTTGCCTCAGGACTGTGGAAAACATAGAGAACTATCTAGTTTCAGAAAATGCCTCTCTAAGACAGTAATCTAGTCAAGTCTGTGTCTCCCAGAGGTTCCTGAAATTTAAAGCATATTAGATGTTGTTCCTGAGAAAAGCATAGGAGTGGTGAAAGATATCGTACAGCTTCATTAAATCTGATGGGCCTATCAGATTCTCTCAATGTACTGTTGCCTGCAATTGGAAGCAAGGAAAAATGAGCAACAACTTTTGGATATCCAGAATCTAACACATTAGTTTGTTGTGGATGTAATGAATGCCAGTGGGAAGAGAAGAAACCAGTCAGCAGGTGAACTACCTCTGCTTCTTGCCCTGTCAATATTGAAGAATCATAAAATAGAGTGTCAAGAGCAATAGTAGGGGACCCCAAAGTGTCTAGAATTACACAGAATTAAACAAGATTTAGTTTCTGCTATATAGTAGAATTGTGGCTCAAAATAGTACTTGAATTATATAAAAATAATTAAATTTATGTTTCTTCTACACTTGCTTTTGTGGCCTGAGATTTGAATCTGCTCAACAAAGACATAGGGATCAATCAGATTACCCCAAATAATTGGTGGACATTGAAGACAGTATACATGGAAATAAAGACAACACAATCTCATAGAATTCCAGGACCTGCGATATGTCAGGGCCACCAAAAGCATAAAATGTAATTTAGAGCTAGGGGATATACAAGAACTCTAAGGATCAGATTTTCTCTTTATACACTCAATAGCATGAATTTATTACTTTTTGTAGTGACTCAGCTTCTACCTCTATTTCTATTGCTATTTCTGTTGGTTTTACAAGCATCTCACATTTTCCTCTTTCTCCATTCTCCATGTTACATCATCTGTGTTTTCATCACTTTCAGTTATTTATATCTTTAGTTCTTTATATTTCCTGGACCCTTCTTCAAATGAGCCCCCTTTGTCTTTTCAGCTTCGGCTCCTGCTACAAATTGACTGATTCTGTTTCATGCTTCCAATTCAAATACCTGATCGAGAGATTCTGATTGGCTCAATTCATCACCATGATGATGCTGTGGGTAGACTTCACGGTGCTGACCAGCCATGACCCCATAAGTCAAATATAATACGAAGTGGTAAGTTAGGCATTTTCCTTCACATGAGACTTTCATATCTAAATCCTATTTGCTATAGGATTTATCATAATATTTACATGTTGCTTACTTGCGTGTATTCTTACTAGACTAGTGTTTTACAAATGTATTTGACTATTCACTCATATGAGAAAAACATTTTTGACAGATATTCTGAAATTTAGTATATTTAGCTAAGTATGCAATACTGTGCTAATGCCATATATAATACCATATATACACTATAGGACATACTAACCCAATAGAATTTAAAATTGTAAGAAAAATTAAATACAAAACTAAGCTGCATTATTTCCTTTGACTCCCAAACTGTTTTGTCTCGAATAGATCCAACTCACTTTTGGTGCCATAGTACTGGATTAAAATACAATCAGGCTGACTTATGCCAATAATAGCAATACTAGTAGTATTAGAAATAAGAGTAATAATAATGGTAGATGTGGGCCTTGATCCCAGGACCCCTGGATCATGACCTGAGCCAAAGGCAGCTGCTTAACCAACTGAGCCACCTAGGCATCCTATTAGTTATTATTTTAAAGATATGAATTGGCTTGAATGCAGAAGCCAAATCTGGAAAATCCACAATTAGACTAAACAGGAAAAGCAGGGACTCATATTTCTAGTGATTGTTTCTTAATAAGTCTTGAGATAGCATTTCACATATTTGACACTTCCTCCAAAATAAGAATATTATTCTAATTTCTTTGATCATTATTTCATGTATGCAAAATAAGTTTCACTCTATTACTTTAGTAATAATAATTAATGTTCTATTAATTTATGTCTATTTCAATCAATACTATTATCACTGCTGGTTTCTGGTTTCTTTGTGTTATATAGATGAGATGGTTATCCATTTGTCCATACTTGGAAAAATATGCCCTTTAAAATTTAGCTGTGTTAAATGCTTATTTAAATTCCTCTTAGTTTGTTTAAATAAAGCTTCCTCTGAAATGCCTTTTCTGAACCTTTTTCATGTGAAAACTACATTACTTGCCCCTTACTACAGTCTCTCCTCACACCTAGTACTTTCTCAAGTATAGCATCCATTACACTTCACTAAAGTTATGGCCAACAAGCACATGAGAAAATGCTCCACATCACTGGCCATCAGGGAAATACAAATCAAAACCATATTGAGATACCACCTCATGCCAGTGAGAATGGGGAAAATTAACAAGGCAGGAAACAACAAATGTTGGAGAGGATGTGGAGAAAGGGGAACCCTCTTGCCATGTTGGTGGGAATGTGAACTGGTACAACCACTCTGGAAAACTGTGTGGAGGTTCCTCAAAGAGTTAAAAATAGATCTGCCCTATGACCCAGCAATGGCACTGCTGGGAATTTACCCCAAAGATACAGATGCAATGAAACGCTGGGACACCTGCACCCCGATGTTTATAGCAGCAGTGCTCACAACAGCCAAACTGTGGAAGAAGCCTCCGTGTCCATCGAAAGATGAATGGATAAAGAAGATGTGGTCTATGTATACAATGGAATATTACTCAGTCATTAGAAATGACAAACACCCACCATTTGCTTCGACGTGGATGGAACTGGAGGGTATTATGCTGAGTGAAATAAGTCAATTAGAGAAGGACAAACATTATACGGTCTCATTCATTTAGGGAATATAAAAAATAGTGAAAGGGAATAAAGGGGAAAGGAGAAAAAATGAGTGGGAAATATCAGAAAGGGAGACAGAACATGAGAGACCCCTAACTCTGGGAAACGAACAAGGGATGGTGGAAGGGGAGGTGGGCAGGGGGTGGGGGTGACTGGGTGACAGGCACTGAGGGGGGCCCTTGATGGGATGAGCACTGGGTGTTGTGCTATATATTGGCAAATTGAACTCCAATTTAAAAAAATATGTAAAAAAAATAAAAATTAAAAAATAAATAAAGTTATGTTTCTCATTATTCTAACTCTAAAGACAATTATAGGAGTCTCATGTTTTGTCAGCCTTTCTGAGAGATTCCTAACTCTGGGAAATGAACAACGGGTAGTGGAAGGGGAGGTGAGCTGGGGGGGGGGGGGGTGACTGGGTGACAGGCAGTGAAGGGGGCATTTGACAGGATGAGCGCTAGGTGTTATTCTATATGTTGGCAAATCAAACTCCAATAAAAAATACTTTTAAAAAATAAAATAAATAAAGACAATGATAGGTCTGCATTGTTGCCAAGATCTAGCATTGTGTCTGACTCAAGTAGGCCTTCACTAGATTCGGGAGTGTCAAATGAAGGAATAAAATTAGAACATGCCTAATAATTAGAAGAGGGGGAAGAAAAATAAGAGCACAACTATAAAGTTTTCAAGGCATAAAATTACAAATATTTGAGCTAAAATATGGCAATAACAAAGGAAAAAAAGAATGGAATCAAATGATTATTCAAAAAACCAATTACCTTGACTTAGTGACCAAATAGGTATAATATGTCAAGAAAAGATGGCATATAACAAAAATTATGTATACAGATTCTATTTTGGGCAACTGAAATGTCAATAGAAGAAAGAGAAAAGTTAAAGATATTCCCTTTTGAAAGTGGAATGAGTTTATTTTCAGTTATGTGCCTACTGAGTCTCTGGGTAAAATCTTAATGGATTAACAAGGCTACAAGCAAAAATCTCAAACTCTGAAACTAGAAAACAATTTTGTATGTGTTCAAGGGTCCTCTTAACATAAAAGATATCTAAGTCAAACTTTACTTATATTTTGGTGTTTAATGGTAGTAAGTTTTCTGATAGTTTGAAATGGTTCAATCTCTCAATAAAGATTATCTAGCATGTGGGGAGTTTTTTGAAAGAAATGTCTGAACGTGAAATTGCTAAGTAAAGTGTGAAGTTGGAACTTTGGAAACTCATGAATGAGGTACCAGTGGCACCTGTGGTCCGGATCAGTAAGAACATAATTGTGAGAATAATCAGAGATTTATTTAAACTGTGGGGCCAGTCTCAAGATCTTCACATGCCATGAAAGTAAAAAAAACAGTCTACCAGGATAGTGACCACTTGATCACATTTTCCAATTCTTTCTCCATCAATGATGTGTTTAGAAGGTGTAAGATGGAAATAGACCTTTGGAAGGTAGAACTTTTCCTTTTGAAATGAGAATCCTTGTAAGTTTTGGATAAATTAGGAAAAAAGTAAAGACCCCTAAAGATTCTGGTTATAATATGACATATGGGTGTTTAAAACAGTATTAATATAAAAGAATAAAAGAAATATAATGATATATGCACCCAAGTAGGTTAAGAAAAAAAAAATGGGTAACTTTTCTATGTATGATAAAGACAGAAGTTTAGAATACTAGCGAGCAACATTTTAACTTAAACATAATTCAACAAAAATAAATAAATTTATAATGCCAGCAATTATTTTCCACTTAATATATAAAAATACGTATTGAATGCACTGCAGAATATATATTTGTATGGCCTGAATTGCCTACTTTATTGAAATTAAAGGATAGTAATTGGGTGATGGCCATTAAGGAAGGCACTTGATGTAATGAGCCCAGAGTGTGATATGTAACTGATAAATCACTAAATTCGACCTCTGAAATGAATAATACAGTATGTTAACTACAGTGAATTTAAATAAAGAATTTTTTTAAAAAAGAGAAAATTGGTAGTGCTCTTTAGCCATTTCAATTTTACTTTCTGGGTATATTATAAAGTATTAACACCAAAGTAGTTCTTTGTAGCATTATACAAATGTGAGGGATGAAAGATATAGTCCCTAGGGAGATTTCATTTATATGATCATATTTAATGATCCCTTACCATGTATCAGTCTTAGTAAAATTGCTGGTGAACAAAGCAGAGGTGATTCTTCATTTATTGGAGCTTCAATCTAGCTTCAAAGTGATTATAAGTCTTCTCATGTAATGTTCATTCCATCCTCAAATCAACTCTATGAGGTAAGAAATTGTATCACCCATGATTTATTTTCTAATAAACTTAGGTAGAGTAGTGAATGTAAGTTCCATGGTTACTTAACAGGAAAGACAGGACAATTAGTTATTAAACTGAATGTAATATTTACTGGGGGTTTATTGTATGTTGATTACACCACAAAGATAGAACAAGTAACTCCACTTTCTCCAATTCTGGGTTCTTGCACCCTTTCTATTTAGGTTGACAGTTATGGCAGGTTGCTGATCAAAATGACTGTAGGAACCCTGGTCAGAAGTTTCTGTCCACACTAGGAGCAATGCCACTAAAGCTACTAACATCAGCTTTCCTTCTGAGGAAGGCACTGCCTTCTGGGAGCTCATACTTCTGGTGCTAGCATTGCAAAAGAACTTCTTTCCTTCTCATGGGAATGGGATGGACATCAAGTAGACAAGAAGGCAAGATAGTGCATGAAATGAGAAAAAGGTACTAAATAGACCAGTTAAGCTGTGAGAGAAGGTTTCTGTTGGAGAAAGCAAAAGGAAAAGTTGAGGATGTATATTTTAAGAAATAAATTCTAGTGAAAATCTCCAGCTCCAAAACCAATACCAGACCAAGTCCTTAACCTCAAGTCCATTCTTTGGAGATAGATATTGATTGGAAAGAAAACATTGAATTATTATTATACTATTATGTTTTTAGTGAATAGCTATTTTTAAAATTTTTTATAAAGTTTTATTTATTTATTCATGACAGAGGCAGAGACACAGGCAAAGAGAGAAGCAGGCTCCCTGCAGGGAGCCCAACGTGGGACTCGATCCCAGGATTCCAGGATCAGGCCCTGGGCCGAAGGCAGACACTCAACTGCTGAGCCACCCAGTCATCCCAAAATAGCTATTTTTTTATTAGATTTATTTTTATTCATTCATGAGAGAGACACAGAGAGAGAGAGAGAGAGAGACACAGACAGAGGGAGAAGCAGGCTCCATGCAGGGAGCCCAATATGGGACTTGATCCCAGGACTCCAGGATCATGCCCTGGGCCAAAGGCAGGCGCTAAACCGCTGAGCTACCCAGGGATCCCCAGAATAGCTATTTTAAATCAAGTTTCTTTCACTTGGGAAATGATAATAGAAAATTACTGAAGAGTCAAAGGATTGCTCTTTTAGACTAAACTAATGACTCAGTAAGGTGTCATTATTAACTTTTCCAGCACAAGCAAAAATACCTGACACATAGAGGTCATTCAATAAATATTAGTTGATTAAACGAATAGAGCTGACCTCAGCACACATGCATACCTAATATCTAGTCCTGGTTCTGTGTGGAAATTCAATTGGAAGGATAAACTTGGTTCCCAATAAATAATGGAGGATGTTAAGTTAATCCTTTCAATTGGATCTCCACATAGAATCAGTGTTTGTTTTCTTATTTTGGTGAAATATTTTAATTGCTGTATATTTTTCATATTGCGTGATCAATACTTATCGGCTCAACTGAGTTGAAATTTAAATATAAGATGTAACAGCTATCACATGTGTAGGAATTTAACAAATTTTATGCATTTTCCCTGGCTTTTGGAAATTGGTATTTATGCAGAAAGGCGTTCTTAGGCATGCCAGTTATTTTTTCCATTTTTATAGAAAGATATGTAAAGGAAAGGAGATTAGTATTGATCCACCAGATCAGATTTAGGGACCAGCCCATGCATTCTCACCTAATTATAACAGAGCAGGAAAGGTTTTTTCCAAAGGCAAGAAAATGGACTACAGCTGTGTTTGCACATTGTAACAATAGCAGTGAATTTAATACAGGGAAAACATAGTCAATTTCTTTTCACAAGCATAAAATGTATGTAGACAAGTCAGACAGTTTGCAAGAAATTATTTGTTTTCCAAAACCTTCTCTTGAAACAGTGTAGATACAGCCTAAATTGCTCCATATCAGGCTTCCAGTTGTCTGGTTTATGATGTAATCTGTGTCAGTAAGTTGAAAAGGCCCTCTCTCAGCAGCACATTTGCTAATACAAGCAAACTAACACTCAAATCCAAAGGGTTTAAGGAAGAAAGCCTTGTTTTTATTCTCTAATGGAGCAGAATATCAGAGAAGAAATGATTCGCAACTGTACGGATTATCACATTCATAAAATACTTGAAATTAAATAACCAATTCGGCCAATTTGAGAATCAGGGAAAAAATTACAGAATACTTTTTGTTGTTGTTGTTGTTTTAAAAAATACAATTTACTTTTAATCTGAAGTATTTAAGAATCATTGTCAAAAGGTGTTCATCTAAAAAGAGTCTTTAATGGGAATGTAATATAAAATGAATAAGACATTATAAAATGTGTTATAGAAATAACTTGACATATTTCTATTTATACCTTTTATGTGACTATTTTGTTAGGTAGGCCAAAAATATATGATTTTTGTAGGCCAAATTATATTGGGCATATACATGCAATTAATTTATACCTAGTAAGTTAAATGTATATGTATGTATTAGTATGAACTGCAGAAATACATGTGTGTCCCTACAGAAATAATTCTAATTCCTTGGGCATACAACTTTTCAGTTGAAAGATTCTACATGATATATTCTTCCTCTGCAATCTCACCAACTTCTAAAGAGTTTATTTTGTTGCTTCACAGAATTAATAAAAGATGCTGGTTTGCTTTACAAATGAGAAGCACCAGAGATCAAAAGACAAGAGAGTAGTGTGGTCAGGGACCAGTTTCCCCCGGCTCCCTTCCTATTGGATAATCAGAGTTGTAGATCCTTCCACCAAAATCTAAAGCTCTTGCAGGTCACCCGCTGTGTCTCTAGTGACGGCTCCACCATCTTGCTCCTTTATGCCTAGTGAGTGCTGTGGCTCACCCCAGGAGCCCTGTTATCTCGCCTCCAGGTTTGTAAGTAGTGTCTTTATGAAACTCTCCTTAAATTCCCTCACGTGAGTGTGCCATCCATTCATGTGCTACCCTTTCTCCTCCTGTGGGAAAACCTCTGGACTACTGAAGGCGTGCTTTCCCTCAAGAAGATGTACATTAATCAACTTAGCAAATACAGAATAAAGGATAAAGGAGGCTTTTGAATGAATAGATTTAGCTTCTCTCAGTTCAACAGACATAATTGATGTTCCCTGAATGAGGGAGAGGCGCATTATTGAATGAGGGAAAAAGTATGAGCTATTATAAATTACATACGAATTAAAATATCTCCTGTCAGAAGGAAACCTGAAAATACAGCTCAAATTATCTCCGAGCAGCTAAAAATTCTGCAGATCTGAGGTGTGCGTGTTGAACATTGAGGATGATACAACTACTGCCCTGACACAGAGGTATTTAATAAGTCCAAATTCTTCCATTTACATCAATTACTAATGGGTAGATAGTGCAGGGGACAGGTTCTAATTTTGTTGTTTGGAGGAGAAAGACACAGATTGGTTGAGGCTAATGAATAAATGGCTTTCTGGGATCCAACTCACTTTTAAAAGTTCTCCTTGATTACAAGCTGGAGATACCCTACAGCTCACCTCTACTGTGCACTCAGGCTTTTTGAGATAATATTATCTCTCAAGATACTGTAAGTCAGAATTATCTAAACTAAATTCTCCTGGCTACTCCAGGAATCACAACTAATCAAAGTTACTAAGTCACAATTACTAGTACATGTGCTTTACTAGTAAATACTACACTTAATGCCTTTTTCTGGGCTCTAGAAAAACAACAGCAATGAAAGCCTAAGCAGCTTTGCCCTCTCTAGCAAACAGTCTGTATAATTGTAAAGACATTCAAGTAAATAAGAAATTACAAAGACATAAATGCTATGGTTGAAGTAGGAGATGGTATTTAAAAGCACATAGGTAAGTCCCAATCTGGGGAAGGCTTCTCAGAAGAAGTGGTGCTTATGTTGCTACTCAAAGTATAAAAATTAAGTGAAACAGTTTTGGAGGGTGAAGAGTGGAGAAAGGTAGTGTGTTTCAACTGGAGGAAAGAACAAGCTCAGAGTCTAAGAGATAAGAGGCTTACGGTACAGAAATAGAGAATTGTTTAGTATGCTGAGGCTTAATATGCTTCAGGGAAATTCACATTAAAATTTGCTAGAGAGATAAACAAGAGTGAAGTCATGACAGGTAGAAAATATAAATTTTGTCCTGAAAACAATAAAAACAATAAACATGAGCAGCTCTTCAGAAAGATCAGTATATCCAGTTAGAAAATAAACTGTGAGCAAACAAGAGTGAAAGCAGACAGAAAACCTAAGAAGTTTTTGTGATCCTGCTGTTGAGGGAAGATGGTGCTGTGCACCAATGTAATGCACTGTGTTTGAGATTTTTATAATTGAACCAAGCAAATATGAAAAACTATTAAAAGTCATGAACAGCTTTTCATTCTGCTTGTCCCTATAGATTCCCAACTGCACAATTCTGATTTAGCAGATATATTGGGAATTGTGGTCTACTAGGCAAGACACTTCCCTTCCAAAACAATCCTTCTTTATTTAAAACAATAAACATTTAATTAACTAAAATATTCAGTTTAGAATGCCACAATTAGCTTTCTGTCCACCTCTTCTAGCAGCACGCTAGTAGTCAGGGATGATTAATTTGGTACCTTGGGATGATTGCTTTTCACTCCTCAAAAATGAAGTTATTACATGTCTTGTTTGTTTATGGCTAGTGAGTTCTTCAAGTGAGCTGTGTAGACAGGCAGCTTACCAAAAGAACTAAAGGAGATATGGCTAATTTGATTTTTACTAAATATATCGGAGATTAGGGCAGCAGTTGGACTCTTTTAAGCTTCATTAGATCAGAACAAATATATAAACATTTGTAAGTATTATTTAAGACTTGGCTTGTCCTTCCGAACCCTAATTACTCTAATCATGTTACTCTAAAAGATAATGAGAACATCAGAGTTCCAAATTTCACATAAAAAGAACCTTGAAATGACTATTATTTATATTCTGATACATTATTGAGTACAGTATTTAATTATAAATCTAGATATACTTTCTTTAAGGGTTTTTGGAAAGCCTATAGAATAGATTTAATGCCTGGTTAAATGCTGCCATGTCCCTGAACCTATTCATTCAAAATATATTGTTGAGTTTTGTGCATTTTAAATAAGGAGTCAGGAAACTCTAGTGACAATAAAATTTGAAAACCATTACCTAGCATAATAGTGTAAGCACTACATAAAATTCCCACTAATTTGATTCCCACTAGTATCAATGGTTTGAAACATGTTAATAGTACTTGTATTTTTTTTAATTTATTTTTTATTGGTGTTCAATTTACTAGCATACAGAATAACCCCCCGTGCCCGTCACCCATTCACTCCCACCCCCCGCCCTCCTCCCCTTCTACCACCCCTAGTTCGTTTCCCAGAGTTAGCAGTCTTTACGCTCTGTCTCCCTTTCTGATATTTCCCACACATTTCTTCTCCCTTCCCTTATATTCCCTTTCACTATTATTTATATTCCCCAAATGAATGAGAACATATAATGTTTGTCCTTCTCCGACTGACTTACTTCACTCAGCATAATACCCTCCAGTTCCATCCATGTTGAAGCAAATGGTGGGTATTTGTCGTTTCTAATAGCTGAGTAATATTCCATTGTATACATAAACCACATCTTCTTTATCCATTCATCTTTCGTTGGACACCGAGGCTCCTTCCACAGTTTGGCTATCGTGGCCATTGCTGCTATAAACATCGGGGTGCAGGTGTCCCGGCGTTTCACTGCATCTGTATCTTTGGGGTAAATCCCCAACAGTGCAATTGCTGGGTCGTAGGGCAGGTCTATTTTTAACTCTTTGAGGAACCTCCACACAGTTTTCCAGAGTGGCTGCACCAGTTCACATTCCCACCAACAGTGTAAGAGGGTTCCCTTTTCTCCACATCCTCTCCAACATTTGTTGTTTCCTGCCTTGTTAATTTGCCCCATTCTCACTGGTGTGAGGGGGTATCTCATTGTGGTTTTGATTTGTATTTCCCTGATGGCAAGTGATGCAGAGCATTTTCTCATATGCATGTTGGCCATGTCTACGTCTTCCTCTGTGAGATTTCTGTTCATGTCTTTTGCCCATTTCATGATTGGATTGTTTGTTTCTTTGGTGTTGAGTTTAATAAGTTCTTTATAGATCTTGGAAACTAGCCCTTTATCTGATACGTCATTTGCAAATATCTTCTCCCATTCTGTAGGTTGTCTTTGAGTTTTGTTGACTGTATCCTTGCTGTGCAAAAGCTTCTTATCTTGATGAAGTCCCAATAGTTCATTTTTGCTTTTGTTTCTTTTGCCTTCTTGGATATATCTTGCAAGAAGTTACTATGGCCGAGTTCAAAAAGGGTGTTGCCTGTGTTCTTCTCTAGGATTTTGATGGAATCTTGTCTCACATTTAGATCTTTCATCCATTTTGAGTTTATCCTTGTGTATGGTGAAAGAGAGTGGTCTAGTTTCATTCTTCTGCATGTGGATGTCCAATTTTCCCAGCACCATTTATTGAAGAGACTGTCTTTCTTCCAATGGATAGTATTTCCTCCTTTATCGAATATTAGTTGACCATAAAGTTCAGAGTCCACTTCTGGATTCTCTATTCTGTTCCATTGATCTATGTGTCTGTTTTTGTGCCAGTACCACACTGTCTTGATGACCACAGCTTTGTAGTACAACCTGAAATCTGGCATTGTGATGCCCCCAGATATGGTTTTCTTTTTTAAAATTCCCCTGGCTATTTGGGGTCTTTTCTGATTCCACACAAATCTTAAAATAATTTGTTCTAACTCTCTGAAGAAAGTCCATGGTATTTTGATAGGGATTGCATTAAACGTGTATATTGCCCTCGGTAACATTGACATTTTCACAATATTACTTCTGCCAATCCATGAGCATGGAATATTTTTCCATCTCTTTGTGTCTTCCTCAATTTCTTTCAGAAGTGTTCTATAGTTTTGAGGGTATAGATCCTTTACATCTTTGGTTAGGTTTATTCCTAGGTATCTTATGCTTTTGGGTGCAATTGTAAATGGGATTGACTCCTTAATTTCTCTTTCTTCAGTCTCATTGTTAGTGTATAGAAATGCCACTGATTTCTGGGCATTGATTTTGTATCCTGCCACGCTACCGAATTGCTGTATGAGTTCTAGCAATCTTGGGGTGGAGACTTTTGGGTTTTCTATGTAGAGTATCATGTCATCGGCTAAGAGGGAGAGTTTGACTTCTTTGCCAATTTGAATGCCTTTAATGTCTTTTTGTTGTCTGATTGCTGAGGCTAGGACTTCCAGTACTATGTTGAATAGCAGTGGTGAGAGTGGACATCCCTGTCTTGTTCCTGATCTTAGGGGAAAGGCTCCCAGTGCTTCCCCATTGAGAATGATATTTGCTGTGGGCTTTTCATAGATGGCTTTTAAGATGTCGAGGAATGTTCCCTCTATCCCTACACTCTGAAGAGTTTTGATCAGAAATGGATGCTGTATTTTGTCAAATGCTTTCTCTGAATCTAATGAGAGGATCATATGGTTCTTGGTTTTTCTCTTGCTGATATGATGAATCACATTGATTGTTTTACGGGTGTTGAGCCAGCCTAGTGTCCCGGGGATAAATCCTACTTGGTCATGGTGAATAATTTTCTTAATGTACTGTTGGATCCTATTGGCCAGTATCTTGTTGAGAATTTTTGCATCCATGTTCATCAGGGATATTGGTCTGTAATTCTCCTTTTTGGTGGGGTCTTTGTCTGGTTTTGGAATTAAGGTGATGCTGGCCTCATAGAACGAATTTGGAAGTACTCCATCCCTTTCTATCTTTCCAAACAGCTTTAGGAGTATAGGTATGGTTTCTTCTTTAAACGTTTGATAAAATTCCCCTGGGAAGCCATCTGGCCCTGGACTCTTGTGTCTTGGGAGGTTTTTGATGACTGCTTCAATTTCCTCCCTGGTTATTGGCCTGTTCAGGTTTCCTATTTCTTCCTGTTCCAGTTTTGGTAGTTTGTGGCTTTCCAGGAATGCGTCCATTTCTTCTAGATTGCCTAATTTATTGGCGTATAGCTGTTCATAATATGTTTTTAAAATCGTTTGTATTTCCTTGGTGTTGGTAGTGATCTCTCCTTTCTCATTCATGATTTTATTAATTTGAGTCTTCTCTCTCTTCTTTTAATAAGGCTGGCTAATGGTTTATCTATCTTATTAATTCTTTCAAAGAACCAACTCCTGGTTCTGTTGATCTGTTCCACAGTTCTTCTGGTCTCGATTTCGTTGAGTTCTGCTCAAATCTTTATTAACTCCCTTCTTCTCTTGGGTGTAGGATCTATTTGCTGTTTTTTCTCTAGCTCCTTTATGTGTAAGGTTAGCTTTTGTATTTGAGTTCTTTCCAGTTTTTGAATGGATGCTTGTATTGCGATGTATTTCCCCCTTAGGACTGCTTTTGCTGCATCCCAAAGATTTTGGATGGTTGTATCTTCATTCTCATTAGTTTCCATGAATCTTTTTAATTCTTCCTTAATTTCCTGGTTGACCCTTTCATCTTTTAGCAGGATGGTCCTTAACCTCCACGTGTTTGAGGTCCTTGCAAACTTCTTGTTGTGATTTAGTTCTAATTTCAAGGCATTATGGTCTGAGAATATGCAGGGGACAATCCCAATCTTTTGGTATCGGTTCAGACCCGATTTGTGACCCAATATGTGGTCCATTCTGGAGAAAGTTCCATGTGCACTTGACAAGAATGTGTATTCAGTTGAGTTTGGATGTAAAGTTCTGTAGATATCTGTGAAATCCATCTGGTCCAGTGTATCATTTAAAGCTCTCGTTTCTTTGGAGATGTTGTGCTTAGAAGACCTATCGAGTATAGAAAGAGCTAGATTGAAGTCACCAAGTATAAGTGTATTATTATCTAAGTATTTCTTCACTTTGGTTAATAATTGATTTATATATTTGGCAGCTCCCACATTCGGGGCATATATATTGAGGATTGTTAAGTCCTCTTGTTGAATAGATCCTTTAAGTATGATATAGTGTCCCTCTTCATCTCTCACTACAGTCTTTGGGGTAAATTTTAGTTTATCTGATATAAGGATGGCTACCCCTGCTTTCTTTTGAGGACCATTCGAATGGTAAATGGTTCTCCAACCTTTTATTTTCAGGCTGTAGGTGTCCTTCTGTCTAAAATGAGTCTCTTGTAGACAGCAAATAGATGGGTCCTGCTTTTTTATCCAGTCTGAAACCCTGCGCCTTTTGATGGGGTCATTAAGCCCGTTCACATTCAGAGTTACTATTGAGAGATATGAATTTAGTGTCATCATGATAACTATTCAGTCCTTGTTTTTGTGGAATGTTCCACTGAACTCCTTCTTAAAGGGGAATTTTAAGAGTCCCCCTTAAAATTTCTTGCAGAGCTGGTTTGGAGGTCACATATTCTTTTAGTTGCTGCCTGTCTTGGAAGCTCTTTATCTCTCCTTCCATTTTGAATGAGAGCCTTGCTGGATAAAGTATTCTTGGTTGCATGTTCTTCTCATTTAGGACCCTGAATATATCCTGCCAGCCCTTTCTGGCCTGCCAGTTCTCTGTGGAGAGGTCTGCTGTTACCCTAATACTCCTCCCCATAAAAGTCGGGGATTTCTTGTCTCTTGCTGCTTTAAGGATCTTCTCTTTATGTTTGGAATTTGCAAGCTTCACAATAAATGTCGAGGTGTTGAACGGTTTTTATTGATTTTAGGGGGGGATCTCTCTATTTCCTGGATCTGAATGCCTGTTTCCCTTCCCAGATTAGGAAAGTTTTCAGCTAGAATTTGTTCAAATACATATTCTGGCCCTCTGGCCCTTTCGGCACCCTCGGGAACCCCAATTAAACGTAGGTTTTTCTTCCTCAGGCTGTCGTTTATTTCCCTTAATCTATCTTCATGGTCTTTTAATTGTTTGTCTCTTTTTTCCTCAGTTTCCCTCTTTGCTATCAACTTGTCTTCTATGTCACTCACTCGTTCTTCCACCTCGTTAACCCTCGTCGTTAGGACTTCTGGTTTGGATTGCATCTCATTCAATTGATTTTTAATTTCTGCCTGATTAGCTCTAAATTCTGCAGTCATGAAGTCTCTTGAGTCCTTTATGCTTTTTTCTAGAGCCACCGGTAGCTGTATAATAGTGCTTCTGAATTGGCTTTCTGACATTGAATTGTAATCCAGATTTTCTAACTCTGTGGGAGGGAGGGCTGTTTCTGATTCTTTCTTTTGAGGTGAGGTTTTCCTTCTAGTCATTTTGCTCAGTGCAGAGTGGCCAAAAGCAGATTGTATTGGGAAAAGGAGAAAAAGAGAGGAGAGAAAGAAGGAAAGAAAAGAGAAAGAGAAAAAAAAAGGGAAGAAAAAAAACGAAAAGAAAAGAAGAAAAAGAGAAAGAAAAAGAAAGAAAGGAGAAAAAGGGGGGGTGGGGGAAGGAAACAAATCAAAAAGCAAAACAAAAAAAAGAACCACAGGGGAGTATCTTCTGATTCTGTGTACTTTAAGTCCCTTGGCTTCCCCTGGAAGTTGTCAGTCAGTCTAGCTGGTGTTCTGGGGGAGGGGCCTGCTGTGCTGATTTTCAGGTGTTAGCAGTTGGGGGAGCTGCTGTGCCCCTGCCTGGTGCAGGGCTCAGTGGGGGTTTTTACCCCGTGAGGCCCCCGGAGCAACAGCCCTAGTGGCGGGGCCATCTCTGGAGCCCTGGATCAGCCCCCGCAGTAGCTCCGGAGCTCTCGGTCTGCAGGGCCTGGAGGCTCCGGGCGGGGCCGCTGATCTGCTCAGCTGGGGCAGGAGCGTCCTCGCTGTCCTGGGGCCTCCCGGCCTCTGCCTGTCCCGGGGGGAGGCCAGATCCTGGGCTGTGTCCCGGCGCCCTGTGCTCCGGAGCCTGCGCTGTTGGAATCGCGCTCCCGCCCCGCAGCCCCCTCCGCGGAGCCGCCGCTCGAGCCCCTCCGAGCTGCTCCTGGAACCGCGCTGCCCCCTCCGCACGGAGCCTCTTCCTCTTCCCGAGCCCCCCCGAGCTGCTCCCGCCCCGCAGCCCCCTCCGCGGAGCACCCCCGAGCCCCCCGAGCTGCTCCGGGTCCTGCCGGGTCCTGCCGCCCGCGCTGCAGCCCTTAGGAAGCTCGGCGCACTCTCCCGGGGCGCAGGTGTCTGTTAGTGTCCCCGGGAGCCCGAGGGCATCCCCGCCCTCCTGGGTCCTGCTCCACCTCCCTGGAGCCCCTTTCCGCCCGGGAAGGTCGGTGCAGCTCCTGCTCCTCCGGGACGGGGCTCTCCTGTCCTGGGGACACTCGCCCCGGCCTCAGCCCGGCTCCTCGCGGGCCCCTCCCCC
Organism: Canis lupus dingo; assembly: GCF_003254725.2. Classification (NCBI taxonomy): domain Eukaryota; kingdom Metazoa; phylum Chordata; class Mammalia; order Carnivora; family Canidae; genus Canis; species Canis lupus. The sequence goes on from NC_064255.1 coordinate 12,545,844, forward strand.
TCGGAGGCCTTTTGTTTCTTTACTTCTTTTTCCCGGGTTCTTACCTTGATAGAAGCGCGAACTCTTCTCACTGTAGCATTCCAGCTGGTCTCTCTTTAATTCTCAGGCCGAATTCATAGATTTTCAGGATAATTTGAAGGTTTTCTAGGTAATTTGGTGGAGAAAGGTGATTTGGGGACCCTACTCTTCCGCCATCCTGCCCCTTCCCCCTAGATGTCAGTCCTATAATTTTTTAATAGTACTTATTTTTATAGGAAAAGTGATTAAATGAAATAATTTTGATTTTTTTTCTGTTAAGAAAGTATTATTCCTCCATTAGGAGAATGAATACAACTTGGTAATAACCAGTTAGTTATACCTAACTTTTTTTATATTGCCCTCCCGTACCTTTCAAATACCTGAATCATTGCATTGGCAAGTTAATTCCCTTCACCAGTAAAATTATTTTTCTCACATACCCATTAGTGAAATCTTTAGCAAACGGGCTGCTGTCTTGTTCCAAGGACAATTCATACCCCACATACCACTTGGGATGTAATCTTCCTTGCCAGATGACCCCATTTTAACACCCACCTTCTTGGAAAACTCCAGGTATCAACTGTGCCTGTTCAGGTCTGGCAGTAACCAGTATGATAATGGGAGTATAAATCATTTTTTGGAAAAAAAATGTCTTTGAACCAATAAAGAGAGATAAGGAAAGTGTGGCCTCAAAGTGAATGCTACAGCAGATCCCAAAGATAGGGCAGCTGGAGACTGTGGGCTAATGATGTTTTTCACACCTGGCTATATCAGGAAAAGCAATTTCAATTTCCACACCATCTTAAAATGAGGTCCTAACCTACATAATATATAAAAAAGAAGGAATACAAATGGGGTTTTGGATCAGCTTGAATTGGCATCTTCTACAGTATCCCACAAAACTCTGTTAATCTGACTCTTCCTTTCTCTCTAACTTATCTTCCCATTCTCTTTCCTTTGCTCTGTGTTCCAGCCCCACTGTTTAGTGTTGAATTCTTTGAATGTGCCATTTCTCTAGTTCCAAATTATCTTTAATATGTTTGTGATCGGTTGAATAGTGGCCATCCAAAAATAACCAAGTCCTTATGCCCAAAATTTATAAATGTTACCTTATTTGTGTTTTTTTTTAATCTTTGCAGTTCACATTAAATTAAGTATTTTGAGATGAGGCAATTCTGTATTTTCCAGGCATTTCTAAATGTCATCATAAGTGTCTTCATATGAGATTCAAAGGAAATAACACAGAGAAGAGGAGAAAACAATATGAAGATGAGGCAGAAGTTAGGGTAACACAGCCACAGGCCCAGGAATAGAAGACACAAAAAACTGATTATCCCTTAGAGCCCCGAGGTGGAGCACAGCTTAGCTAGGGTTTAGACTGTTAGCCTCAAGAACTATGAGATATAATTTCTCTTGTTTTAAGTCACTAAGTTTGCAGTAATTTGTTACGGCAGCCTCAGGAAACTAATAAAACATTCCATGATGGGAATATATAGTCAGGGAAAGGGAAGCAGGCAGCTTGGACAAAGAATAGCCACATCTGGCCTGATGGAGAAAGGCCTGATGATGTGCATCTGCACATCATCTGCTGGACCCTGAACTTTAAGCTGGATAAAACCTGAATGGGATTTTGAGATGTGACCCTTAGAAGGGACTCAAGTGTGTTTAATGTGTAGAAAGAGGTGCCAAGGGGAGATTTGGTGAGCAGAAAAATGAACTATGGCAGAGACAGTGTTTGTCAAATATCTGCTATCCTATGCTGTATATCTCTTCAGCTACCCATGAAGTTGTTGGGTCCTTGTGATAGTTCTGACAACGGATAAGGAAAGGAAGTGATGTGTATAATTTCCTGGCCAGAAATGAGAGGTCACTGTCCATGCTTCATGCCCCTCTTCCTTTGACTCACAGACTGGAAGACTCCTGTTAAACAAAAAGCTCATGATAAAAATGAACCTCTTAGTCTGTTTGGACTGCTATAACAATTTACTGTATGCTGAGTAGCTTATAAGAAACAGGACTTTATTTTTTAGTGTTCTAAAGACTGAGAAGTCCAAGATGAAGTCTCTAGCAGATTTTTTGTAGGGGGAGAGTGTGTTTCCTTACAGCCATCCTCTCACTGTGGCTTCATCCACAGGGCAGAAGGTGCAAGGTAGCTCTCTATGAGGTCTTTTTGTCCTTCTCATGAGTGTTCCACCTCTATCACCTAAGCACCTCCCAAAGGCCTCACATCCTAATACTATCATCTTGGGGTTAGGATTTCAACATATTAATTTGGAGGAACACAAATTCTCTATAGCAATGCCTAATCTACAAGATGAAGATGGGCTACATGACCATCCTAGGAATTTGCATGAGTAGAACGGAAACTCTTTTGTTGTTGTTAATCCATTGAGCTTTTGAATTTTGCTCTTTTTGTAGCCAGGTTATCCTGTAGTCATAAGTAAAAAGCAGCATGAGAGAAGAATGTAAATAAAAATAAAATAACAATAGCTAGCATTAATTGAGCCTTTATATTGGGTCATACACTGTTCTAAGTGATTACTGGTATTAACTTATTTAACCTATAATGTCCAAAGAATTAGGTACTTTATTATCCCAAGTTTGCAGAAGAAAAACTGAGACATTGAGAAGTTAAAGAATCTGTCCAAAGTTGAATAGCTTATAAGTAGTGCAGAGCTAATGTAAGCTCAAGCATTTGTACTTTTTGAGTAAAATTGTAGTATAGGAAAAGTCTGTCAGTAAGCTTTCATTTATAAGTAATAGAAAACTCAACTGGCTTCAAAAAAACATACAATGCTACTTTATATGACAAGAAGTTTACAGGTAGGGCAGTCCTAGGGATATTTTCCTCCAACTCAATGTTCCCAACAATTGTGATTCTTGAGATGATTTTCCAATCTTCTACCAACCTCTGTGTACTGGATTTCCTCAGGCAAAATCCCTCCCTCCTTCACTCAGGTGTAAAATGGTCATCACACATTACATCATAATCAAACATGACAACATCCGGTAGATGGATTTTCTTCAGTGTGTATTTTTTATTAGCAAGGAAAGTACCTTTTTTTATTTTAATATTTTATTTATTTATTCATGAGAGACACAGACTGAGAGAGAGAGGCAGAGACACAGGCAGAGGGAGAAACAGGCTCCACACAGGGACCCCAATGTGGGGCTGGATCCCAGGACTCCAGGATCACGCCCCCTAGGCTGAAGGCAGGCACTAAACCACTGAGCCACCCAGGGATCCCTGGAAGTTTCTAATAATATTAGCAGACTTTCCTCTCTTGAGATAGGATTGGTTCACAAGCTTTATCATAAACAATGCACTGGTAAAGGAGATAGTACAAGTCTCCTGGCTTAAACTAATCATAATTTTCCTGGTGTCTTTGGGGAAGCAGTAGAAACAGGAGGCTCTATTAATAAATAAGAATGGGGAGAGAGGTAGAAGAATGAGATGTAGGTAGGCAACCAATATTCTGTGCTGAAGTTTTGGGAAAAACATTCAGAATAATTCAAATTCCAAAAGAGAAATTGAAAATTTCATTGACATGGGAAGTCACTATGTATTCAGAGTAAGCAGTGATTTTAACAAGACTGAGCCTTCAAAAATTAATCTTGCATTTCTACATAAAGTATATATAAGGTTGGTAAATTTACATTGAAATCCTTACAATATTCCAAAAATAGTCCAACAATAGTTAAACTAAAATGTTGAGCATGAGGATATAAGAAGAAATACATGCAAGAAGTTTGAGATTGAAAAGATAATTCAACATAATAATATTGTTGAAAGAAGTAATTAGATCAGATAGGTTTCAACTTTCTAACTGGGGTAGATCTGGAGATGCCATTCACATAATTAGGGTAATTAGGAGGATTTATCATCATGTATAATAAGTTTAAGTTCAAAAGTGTTGAATTTTAAAAGCTGGGAAATTCTGTAGTTGGAAATAGATTTTTAAAGATGTTTCTCAAATTGGAGAATTGGGTCAGAGCTTGATATTTAGGAATAATTTACAAAGTAGTGATAGTTAAAATGTCAAGAATGACTTAGACCACTAGGGAAAAGTTTTGAGATAAAAGAAAATAAAGTAGAAAAATAAATTTACAGGATAGCAAACTGACAACAGAATAGAGAGGCTAAAAGATATAAAGACTTTTAAAAATACAGAGAAAAGGAATTGAAGGCATTAAATAGAAATTTCTTGATATAATTAAGAATATGAAAAAAAGAAATAGTTAAGAGTATGGTTTTTAACTTTAGCTTATTCGGATAAAATATGTCTGAAAAAATGAAAGCAGTAAACAGTAAACAAAGTGATGAGTAGCAACCAGAATCCAATTGAAGTTATGTAGCATATACTTGTAAATAATTCAAGCAATATAATTTCTTTAATTTTTCTGGCAATAATGAGTAATGCCTAGTCTGGGGGAGTTAAGGAGAAAGCTGATAAGGGTTAATTGGGATAAATAAAATAGAAGGTCAAGTACAGTAGAGGGTTAAAGAAAAATGTTTAAGTACAACATACATCTTAAAAAAATTAAAAAAAAATCTTTTCAATATCCTTGATATCATTGTAATTCAGTTGACTTGAACAATTTTCCAATTATTTTGCAGTTCTTAGTTTTCCTTTGATATATACCTGATATTTATTTGCAAAATTTAGTTATTTAATATTATTTGTTATTTAATTATCTAGTCACCTGCAGATTCCCTATGCCATACAACCAGTAATGTTCTTTCACTGAAAATAAATCTTTTGGTGAATGGGTATTCAACTAGCTAAGAATCATCACTACTCTGGTATCACTTGGTTCCTATTTCTCTCTATGGTTTGCAAGGCTATATAAATGAGATTTAAAAAAAAAACTTATTTATTTATTCATGAGAGACAGAGAGGCAGAGGTAGAAGCAGGGTCCATACAGGGAGCCGGATGTGGGACTCGATCCCAGGAATCTGGGACCACACCCTGAGCCGAAGGCCGACTCTCAACTGCTGAGCCACCCAGGCATCCCATATAAATGAGATTTTATAGTTACCGACAACTATTGTTTTCCCATTGTTGTCTGTAACTCCAATAGTATCTTCAGATCGTTGTTAAAATGGAGGATCTTTGTGTGTTTTTAATGAACTATAGGGTTTAAAATTAAAAGAACAATCACAAATTCCCCCAACTAAAGGTAAAAGCAAATAAAGAAACTTCATTTTTTTCTGAGCCTAAATTTTGGAATGAATCCTAGGGACTTGATATATTTAATATTGGGCTTAAGATCTGTGTTACACTGATCAGCTAGCATGTTAACTCTTTTGTACTTTATTTTGGCCACTGTTACCATTTTTCATATAGTCTCCAAACCAGAAACTCGGAGAGTCCATTTAGACTGCTTTAACTCATCGTCATTCTATATCTTCCTACACATACAGTCTTCACCACATTTTTCAAGTCCATCTCCTGTATATTTCTTCAGTGCATACTTTCTTTCCAAGCCAATTAGACCTGCTTTATGTCAGGTTCCTCAACTTAGTAGGATACTGTAATATCTTTCCAACCAGACATTTCACTCTAAATTCATCTCCTTTAATTCATTCTTTCTCTGCTTCCAGAGTCTTTTTTTCCCTCCTAAATAAAAATGTAATAACTTTACTCTGTCTTTAAAATCTCTATTGGATCCCAACTTAATATAAAGAAGACTTGAACCTCCATAGAATAGCACACAGGGACTTTCCTGATCTTGGACTTTTAAAGCTTCTAGTTTCATTTTTTACCTTTTCTCCAAATGTGCCATAGGTTTCGGGGTTTCTAACCAACAGTTTACTCTAGAATACCTATATCTCTCTTTATCACATCCATGTGCTTCTATTCCACCTGAAATCTTCCCTTTCCATCACCATCTATGTACCTTTTGGACTCTTACTTATTCTTCAAAATCAACTAAAAAGTATTTTATTTTATAATCAATCTCATCCAACAAGGTTAATCACCTTTTCCTTCATTCTTCATTAGTACTTTGGACAGACTTTATTATATTGCTTATAACAAGATATGTGATTTGAAACATCACTGTAAATGCTTTGTAGATAACAGATAAGAAATAAAACAAAATTAGATGTGAAAAGTTCACTTACCTGGCTACTACACTAAGAAGTCCAAAAGAAAGATGACATTATCTTTGACTAGGATATTTGGCACTAGGATGGGAGAAGAATGAATGAATCTGAGAAGTATTAATTTGGTAAAATTGGCATGATATTGTCATACACTGGCTCATGGAAAATGAAGGTGAAGGAATCATTGGGGATGTCATGTAATTGGGACACTGTGTTATACTGAATTTTAGGTGAATGCAAATAATTTAAAGCTTTAAAGTAGGTTTTTAAGTAGGCAAAAAGTTATTCCCTTTGGAATGCTAGTAATGCAAACAAAAATCCAGGTAAATCTACTATATACAATCACATACTCATTAAATAGATATTTCAACCACTGTATATATAATTATTTGCAATCACTTTTTAAAATAGATATCTAGTTCTTATGTTGTGAAACTAATACCTTCATATTTCCTAAATATTTGCTTGGGATTTATTAAAATATATCCATAGTTTACTAAAAATCTATTTTCACAAATTCTGATAAATGTAGTAATCAAACACCTTTACAGTAAGATAATGAGTAATTCCTTATAATAATAATAATATTTTAACAAAACATTTCAATTGATAACATTGCTGAAATATTAAATGAATTAACATATTGTCCCAACTAAAGCTAAGAGAGGAAATAAGGAACCTGCCTTTTTTACTGAGCCTAAATTTGGTGTAACTCATATTAGCATTTAGTTCAAAGCAGAACACATCTAGAAAGAGAAAAACAACTCCTGAAATCAGGAGCTAATCTGGTACAATCAGCCAGGACATGGCATGGTTACGAACTAGCCTAACATCACTATACTGGTCTCCTAATATTCTCCTGTTAAACATGAACAATGTCACAGACCATCAATATTAGATGAATATGATGAATCAAGACAAAAATCAGGCCACACTGTAATTACGTCTGAACAAAGACAAAACATATACTTTATCCAAATCGCAAAAATGACCAAACATCCTGCCATTCTGACTGATAATGAGTAACTGTTATTTCTTTACAATTTAGCTAAACTTCAGGCTAGTGTTTCTTCTTCCTTAGTATGTCTTAAACTGTCCACATATAGAATTGCCTCTGCTTCTAATCTAGAGAAAAAAAAAAAAAAAAAACACTTCTGTAAACACTCATTAAATCATCTAACACAAGCCCAAATCCTAAGTCTATTCTCACACTCTCTTACTGAGACATACCATAATTCCCCAGACAGTGTGTTCTCCTTCACTGAGACAAGGGGAAAAACAAACTTATTCAAACAGATGTGTGATTCTGGTGGTCTTCTGCTGACGGATATTGATACTACACATAACACAGCTAGACACGTATTATGTGGTTAAAAAATACACATGTACTGGAACTAAGGGGGCAAGGTGGAGGAAGAGTAGGGTCTCCAAATCACCTGTCTCCACCAAATGACCTAGAAAACCTTCAAATCATCCTGAACATCTACAAATTCGGCCTGAGAATTAAAGAGAGACCAGCTGGAACGCTACAGTGAGAAGAGTTTGCGCTTCTATCAAGGTAGGAAGACGGGGAAAAAGAAGTAAAGAAACAAAGGCCTCCAAGGGGGAGGGGCCCCGCGAGGAGCCGGGCTGAGGCCGGGGCGAGTGTCCCCAGGACAGGAGAGCCCCGTCCCGGAGACGCAGGAGCTGCACCGACCTTCCCGGGGGAAAGAGGCTCGCAGGGAGTTAGAGCAGGACCCAGGAGGGCGGGGATGCCCTCGGGCTCCCGGGGACACTAACAGTCACCTGCGCCCCGGGAGAGTGCGCCGAGCTCCCTAAGGGCTGCAGCGCGGGCGGCGGGACCGGAGCAGCTCGGAGGGGCTCGGGGGCGGCTCCGCGGAGGGGGCTGCGGCCCGGGAGCGCGAATCCAACAGCGCAGGCTCCGGAGCACAGGGCGCCGGGACACAGCTCAGGATCCGGCCTCCCCCGGGACAGGCAAAGGCCGGGAGGGCCCAGGACAGCGAGGACGCTCCTGCCCCAGCTGAGCAGATCAGCGGCCCCGCCCCGGAGCCTCCAGGCCCTGCAGACCGAGAGCTCCGGAGCTACTGCGGGGACTGAATCCAGGGCTCCAGAGCTGGCCCCACCACTGGGGTTGTTCCTCCTGGGGCCTCACGGGGTAAACAGCCCCCACTGAGCCCTGCACCAGGCAGGGGCAGAGCAGCTCCCCCAAGTGCTAACACCTGAAAATCAGCACAACAGGCCCCTCCCCCAGAAGACCAACTAGACGGACAAGGTCCAGGGGAAGTCAAGGGACATAAAGTACACAGAATCAGAAGATACTCCCCCGTGGGTTTTTTGTTTTTTGTTTTTGTTTTGTTTTGTTTTCTTTTTTGATTTGTTTGCTTCCCCCACCCTTTTTTCCCGTTCTTTCTTTTTCTTTCTTTTTTTCTTCTTTTTTTTCTTTTTTTCTTACTTTTTTTTTCTCTTTCTCTTTTCTTTCCTTCTTTCTCTCCTCTCTTTTTCTCCTTTTCCCAATACAACTTGCTTTTTGGCCACTCTGCACTGAGCAAAATGACTAGAAGGAAAACCTCACCTCAAAAGAAAGAATCAGAAAAAGTCCTCTCTCTCACAGTTACAAAATCTGGATTACAATTCAATGTCAGAAAGCCAATTCAGAAGCACTATTATACAGCTACCGGTGGCTCTAGAAAAAAGCATAAAGGACTCAAGAGACTTCATGACTGCAGAATTTAGAGCTAATCAGGCAGAAATTAAAAATCAATTAAATGAGATGCAATCCAAACTAGAAGTCCTAACGACGAGGGTTAACGAGGTGGAAGAACGAGTGAGTGACATAGAAGACAAGTTGATGGCAAAGAGGGAAACTGAGGAAAAAAGAGACAAACAATTAAAAGACCATGAAGATAGATTAAGGGAAATAAACGGCAGCCTGAGGAAGAAAAACCCACGTTTAATTGGGGTTCCCGAGGGCGCCGAAAGGGACAGAGGGCCAGAATATGTATTTGAACAAATTCTAGCTGAAAACTTTCCTAATCTGGGAAGGGAAACAGGCATTCAGATCCAGGAAATAGAGAGATCCCCCCCTAAAATCAATAAAAACCGTTCAACACCTCGACATTTAATAGTGAAGCTTGCAAATTCCAAAGATAAAGAGAAGATCCTTAAAGCAGCAAGAGACAAAAAATCCCCGACTTTTATGGGGAGGAGTATTAGGGTAACAGCAGACCTCTCCACAGAGACCTGGCAGGCCAGAAAGGGCTGGCAGGATGTATTCAGGGTCCTAAATGAGAAGAACATGCAACCAAGAATCCTTTATCCAGCAACGCTCTCATTCAAAATGGAAGGAGAGATAAAGAGCTTCCAAGACAGGCAGCAACTGAAAGAATATGTGACCTCCAAACCAGCTCTGCAAGAAATTTTAAGGGGGACTCTTAAAATTCCCCTTTAAGAAGGAGTTCAGTGGAACAATCCACAAAAACAAGGACTGAATAGATATCACGATGACACTAAACTCATATCTTTTAATAGTAACTCTGAACGTGAACGGGCTTAATGACCCCATCAAAAGGTGCATGGTTTCAGACTGGATAAAAAAGCAGGACCCAACTATTTGCTGTCTACAAGAGACTCATTTTAGACAGAAGGACACCTACAGCCTGAAAATAAAAGGTTGGAGAACCATTTACCATTCGAATGGTCCTCAAAAGAAAGCAGGGGTAGCCATCCTTATATCAGATAAACTAAAATTTACCCTGAAGACTGTAGTGAGAGATGAAGAGGACACTATCTCATACTTAAAGGATCTATCCAACAAGAGGACTTAGCAATCCTCAATATATATGCCCCGAATGTGGGAGCTGACAAATATATAAATCAATTAATAACCAAAGTGAAGAAATACTTAGATAATAATACACTTATACTTGGTGACTTCAGTCTAGTCTTTCTATACTCGATAGGTCTTCTAAGCACAACATCTCCAAAGAAACGAGAGCTTTAAATGATACACTGGACCAGATGGATTTCACAGATATCTACAGAACTTTACATCCAAACTCAACTGAATACACATTCTTGTCAAGTGCACATGGAACTTTCTCCAGAATAGACCACATATTGGGTCACAAATCGGGTCTGAACCGATACCAAAAGATTGGGATCGTCCCCTGCATATTCTCAGACCATAATGCCTTGAAATTAGAACTAAATCACAACAAGAAGTTTGGAAGGACCTCAAACACGTGGAGGTTAAGGACCATCCTGCTAAAAGATGAAAGGGTCAACCAGGAAATTAAGGAAGAATTAAAAAGATTCATGGAAACTAATGAGAATGAAGATACAACTGTTCAAAATCTTTGGGATGCAGCAAAAGCAGTCCTAAGGGGGAAATAAATCGCAATACAAGCATCCATTCAAAAACTGGAAAGAACTCAAATACAAAAGCTAACCTTACACATAAAGGAGCTAGAGAAAAAACAGCAGATAGATCCTACACCCAGCAGAAGAAGAGAGTTAATAAAGATTCGAGCAGAACTCAACGAAATCGAGACCAGAAGAACTGTGGAACAGATCAACAGAACCAGGAGTTGGTTCTTTGAAAGAATTAATAAGATAGATAAACCATTAGCCAAACTTATTAAAAAGAAGAGAGAGAAGACACAAATTAATAAAATCATGAATGAGAAAGGAGAGATCACTACCAACACCAAGGAAATACAAACGATTTTAAAAACATATTATGAACTGCTATATGCCAATAAATTAGGCAATCTAGAAGAAATGGATGCATTCCTGGAAAGCTACAAACTACCAAAACTGGAACAGGAAGAAATAGAAAACCTGAATAGGGCAATAACCAGGGAGGAAATTGAAGCAGTCATCAAAAACCTCCCAAGACACAAGAGTCCAGGGCCAGGTGGCTTCCCAGGGGAATTCTATCAAACGTTTAAAGAACAAATCATACTATTCTACTAAAGCTGTTTGGAAAGATAGAAAGAGATGGAGTACTTCCAAATTCGTTCTATGAGGCCAGCATCACCTTAATTCCAAAACCAGACAAAGACCCCACCAAAAAGGAGAATTACAGACCAATATCCCTGATGAAAATGGATGCAAAAATTCTCAACAAGATACTAGCCAATAGGATCCAACAATACATTAAGAAAATTAATCACCATGACCAAGTAGGATTTATCCCCGGGACACAAGGCTGGTTCAACACCCGTAAAACAATCAATGTGATTCATCATATCAGCAAGAGAAAAACCAAGAACCATATGATCCTCTCATTAGATTCAGAGAAAGCATTTGACAAAATACAGCATCCATTTCTGATCAAAACTCTTCAGAGTGTAGGGATAGAGGAAACATTCCTCAACATCTTAAAAGCCATCTACAAAAAGCCCACAGCCAATATCATTCTCAATGGGGAAGCACTGGGAGCCTTTCCCCTAAGATCAGGAACAAGACAGGGATGTCCACTCTCACCACTGCTATTCAACATAGTACTGGAAGTCCTAGCCTCGGCAATCAGACAACAAAAAGACATTAAAGGCATTCAAATTGGCAAAGAAGAAGTGAAACTCTCCCTCTTCGCCAATGACATGATACTCTACATAGAAAACCCAAAAGTCTCCACCCCAAGATTGCTAGAACTCATACAGCAATTCGGCAGCGTGGCAGGGTACAAAATCAATGCCCAGAAATCAGTGGCATTTCTATACACTAACAATGAGACTGAAGAAAGAGAAATTAAGGAGTCAATCCCATTTACAATTGCACCCAAAAGCATAAGATACCTAGGAATAAACCTAACCAAAGAGGTAAAGGATCTATACCCTAAAAACTACAGAACACTTCTGAAAGAAATTGAGGAAGACACAAAGAGATGGAAAAATATTCCATGCTCATGGATTGGCAGAATTAATATTGTGAAAATGCCAATGTACCCCAGGCAATGTACACTTTTAATGCAATCCCTATCAAAATACCATGGACTTTCTTCAGAGAGTTAGAACAAATTATTTTAAGATTTGTGTGGAATCAGAAAAGACCCCGAATAGCCAGGGGAATTTTAAAAAAGAAAACCATGTCTGGGGGCATCACAATGCCAGATTTCAGGTTGTACTACAAAGCTGTGGTCATCAAGACAGTGTGGTACTGGCAGAAAAACAGACACATAGATCAATGGAACAGAATAGAGAACCCAGAAGTGGACCCTGAACTTTATGGTCAACTAATATTCGACAAAGGAGGAAAGACTATCCACTGGAAGAAACACAGTCTCTTCAATAAATGGTGCTGGGAAAATTGGACATCCACATGCAGGAGAATGAAACTAGACCACTCTCTTTCACCATACACAAAGATAAACTCAAAATGGATGAAAGATCTAAATGTGAGACAAGAGTCCATCAAAATCCTAGAGAAGAATACAGGCAACTACCTTTTTGAACTCGGCCACAGTAACTTCTTGCAAGATACATCCATGAAGGCAAAAGAAACAAAAGCAAAAATGAACTATTGGGACTTCATCAAGATAAGAAGCTTTTGCACAGCAAAGGATACAGTCAACAAAACTAAAAGACAACCTACAGAATGGGAGAAGATATTTGCAAATGACCTATCAGATAAAGGGCTAGTTTCCAAGATCTATAAAGAACTTATTAAACTCAACACCAAAGAAACAAACAATCCAATCATGAAATGGGCAAAAGACATGAAGAGAAATCTCACAGAGGAAGACATAGACATGGCCAACACGCATATGAGAAAATGCTCTGCATCATTTGCCATCAGGGAAATACAAATCAAAACCACAATGAGATACCACCTCACACCAGTGAGAATGGGGAAAATTAACAAGGCAGGAAACCACAAATGTTGGAGAGGATGCGGAGAAAAGGGAACCCTCTTACACTGTTGGTGGGAATGTGAACTGGGGCAGCCACTCTGGAAAACTGTGTGGAGGTTCCTCAAAGAGTTAAAAATAGACCTGCTCTACGACCCAGCAATTGCACTGTTGGGGATTTACCCCAAAGATACAGATGCAATGAAACGCCGGAACACCTGCACCCCGATGTTTATAGCAGCAATGGCCACAATAGCCAAACTGTGGAAGGAGCCTCGGTGTGCATCGAAAGATGAGTGGATAAAAAAGATGTGGTCTATGTATACAATGGAATATTACTCAGCTATTAGAGATGACAAATACCCACCATTTGCTTCAACACGGGTGGAACTGGAGGTTATTATGCTGAGTGAAGTAAGTCAATCGGAGAAGGACAAACATTATATGTTCTCATTCATTTGGGGAATATAAATAATAGTGAAAAGAAATAGAAGGGAAGGGAGAAGAAATGTGTGGGAAATATCAGAAAGGGAGACAGAACTGCTAACTCTGGAAGACGAACTAAGGGTGGTAGAAGGGGAGGAGGGAGGGGGGTGGGAATGAATGGGTGACGGGCACTGGGGGTTATTCTGTATGTTGGTAAATTGAACACCAATAAAAAATAAATTAAAAAAAATACCTATGTACTATAATAAATACAGCAGTTTACCCTGAAAAAGATCTGAGTGTGTTATAGTAGTGTATGTCAGAGGGATTTCAGTTGTGAGTTATTGTGTGGTAGAGGAAGGAGAACTATTTTAAATCTGATTTACAATTGTAACACTAGATATAGATGGGAGTGTCCTATGACACATATAGGGACCTGAGGTGGCTGGTAGGGTGTTTGCTGTGTGTGTTGCATATTCCCACCCTGGTCAGTCCTGCTGGCTATAAGTATTTGTGTTCAGGCTTGCCTGGTTGGGGGTCGGAGGAGTCTTGTTTAAGCAAACTCAAAATACTGCTACACCCAAATTGTTTCCTGATATATTAATCACATTGGAATAGATTTGCATTTCAAAACAAATGTTATAGGAGAACTATTAATATTTCCATTTAAAGATTATTTACATATTAAACTTAATTTATGATTAAATTTATTTGTTGATTCTTAAAACGACTTAGTTAACATTAACTTTTCCACAATTTATACTGATTGCACATAACTTTTACTTTCATTCTCTAAATACTTTATGCACCCTTGTCTCTGCATAATTTCAATCATATCCTAAGAGTTGAAAGTGAAATTGTAATTTTAAATAATAAAGTACTGCTAGAGTCTATTACTAAAATAATGCCTCAAAATCAAAAAATTTGAGATTTGCTTTCCCAAATCAATTGCTGATAGAATTTGCCATTAACTACATCATATGCTGAGTAGGGGTGGAGGGCCATACAAACAGTTAAAATGTCCTTTAAATAAAGAAACCACTTATTAAATTCCTGGATAAATAATATAGTTTCTGCTCCTTTGTAGGGCTAAGGAATATTTTAAAGTGTCAATAATGATGCCTTGCACTTACTTACATGACATTATTCAAGGAAAAACACTTTAAATATATCTTAAGAACAGAATAATGCAATGTAAAATAAAAAACTTAGGTTAGAGAGTGTAATTGCTTTAAAGAAAAAGATTCATCAACTCCATAGACTCAAAGGAGGAATCATTAAAAAGCCAACTCCTGGTCAGGTATTTTTTAAAGATTTTTAACATTTAAAAAATGTTCTATAAAGTAAAACATCTACTACTACTACCATTTGGAGAAGTATTTAGTTTTTAAAATATATAAAATAAAAAATATATATTGGGTCTAGTTCTTTTCAGGACTTTAGTTATGTTTTTAGAGGAAGTTAATTATCAAGGGAAAAATTAACTGTTTATCCAGTGTTCTTATTCTATGTAATTTTGATGCAATGCAAACAGCAAATAGAAAGTGAAAATACATGCATATTTGACAAAAAACTAATATTAATAGATTTATTAATTTTATTCTCACTTCTTTAACTCATTTAAACAATTTACTGTACATAGGCATTATTCCTTTTAATTCCTTGGGTTTTTATTCATATTGACACAGTTGACATGAGTCTCCTAAATTCAGGCTCTTTTGCTATCATTTGTAGGCATGGATATTATTCTAAGCAAAATCATCAGTAAAGTAAAACCTACTTTTAAATTTTAAGCTATTTCTTTTCATTTAAAACTGCTATTTTTAGAATGAAATTAAATATATGCACTCTAGGGGATCCCTGGGTGGCTCAGCGGTTTAGCGCCTGCCTTCAGCTCAGGGCCTGATCCTAGAGACCCGGGATTGAGTCCCACGTCGGGCTCCCTGCATGGAGCCTGCTTCTCCCTCTGCCTGTGTCTCTGCCTCTGTGTGTGTGTGTGTGTGTGTGTGTGTCTCATGAATAAATTAAATAAATAAATAAATAAATAAATAAATAAATAAATAAATAAATAAATAAATTCTCTCTGGAAAAACCCACAGCAAAAATTTGTAATCATTGCACTCCTGACAATGATAACTACTATTTGTTTTTATTTCTTTGCTTCAAGACATTTGTGTTTGTATATGCATGGATTTGGAAGAAAAAAAGAAAAATAGGACAGAGAAAAAGGGAGTCGGAGACAGATACAAATAGTGTTTTTTTTTTAACATTAAAGTCTACTTCATGTCATTAACTTTTAATATAATATTCTTTAAGAATCTATATATTTATTCATGTGAGACACACAGAGAAAGAGGCAGAGACATAGGCAGAGGGAGAAGCAGGCTCCATGCAGGGACCCTGATCTGGGACTCGATCCTGGGACTCCAGTATCACACCCTTGGCCAAAGGCAGGTGCTCAACCGCTGAGCCACCCAGGAGCCCCTGTATTTTTAATAGTTATAAATGTATGGTCATTTCTAATACAATCCCAGGTCAGTGAATATCTATGTTGCTTGCACTCCGAAAACTAGTGAAATATTTTCCACCATATACAAATAGTGCATAATTTGAAAACCATCTCAATTATCCCCTCTCTTGATTTTTTTTTAAATGACCTATTAAGTAGAACTACTAGGTGAAAAGGAATACTAGTTTCTCTTACCCAATAAATGGCATATCTTCAAATATAAATTTGACCTTTGTTTTGTCTTGTTGAATTTATTTCCATTGAAACTTTAGTTGCTTTTTCCCTTCAGTTAAACTGAAAATGATATTTGGTAAATAAAGCTTCAACTCACAAAAATTCTTTAAAAATACAAACAAGTGAAATAAAAGAAACATGCATTCCACATTTAAAATTGTAAACAGTTTATGGTCATTCTGTCGAGAAATGTCCAAGTGTTCCATGATACTAAATTAACTTAATATTCAGTTTTTAAATTATTCCATCAAATTCTGAATATTCTGGAAAATATGTATTGATGCCATATAACTGAAGTAATTTCTATACCCCTTAATTAGATCTTTTAAAAATGTTAGCATCCAATTTTTTAGAGTAGAATTGGTCAAATGTTTCACTTACAAATTCATAGGTCTATTTTAATTAACAGAAAGCAGTGAAAGAGTGGAAGCATACATAGATATACATAATTACCACACAGTATTATTGTGTGGCATCTTCTAGATAATAGTTTAAGAATATTTATAGCAGGGTACCAGGGTGCCTCAGATGGTTAAGCAACTGCTTTCTGCTTAGGTTATGATCTCAGGGTTCTTGGCCAGAGCCCTGTGTGTCAGGCTCCCTGATCAATAGGAAGTTTGCTTCTCCCTCTGCCTCTCCCCTCTGCTCATGTTCTCTCTCTCTCTCTCAAATGAATAAATCAAATAATTTTTTTTAAAGAATGTTTTTGTAGCTTGACAAGATTTTAAATTACTTCAGGATAAGATCCATACATTTCTTATATTTTTATTCAGCAAGTATCCATTATACTTCCAGTAAAGTAGTATACATATATCTAATGTTAGAAAATATTTGTGTTAATAAATTAATTGATTAATGACATTTTAATATCTACACTCCTTCTCATTGGAGATTTCTCCTTAAAGTCCATTGACTTTATGCTGTTATTTGGTAAAGTTCAAATTGAGCATTTCATTTTCATTGCCAGGGGTTCAAGAGAATGATCAATGTTTTCTTACCTGCCCCTTCACAATGTACTTGCTGTAAATTGCAGTATCCAAGGCAGAGTCTTAAAGTTGGTATACCAAAAAAAAAAAAAAAAAAAAGAAAAAAGAAGTTGGTATGAAAGTAGAATTCAAGAAGTTTGGAAACTTGCATGGGAAAGTTATACCTTTACCTCCACTTATCTTTCAATTAAAATATTTTATTTGGGGGGATCCCTAGGTGGCTCAGTGGTTTGGTGCCTGCCTTTGGCCCAGGGTGTGATCCTGGAGTCCCAGGATCGAGTCCCACATCGGGCTTCCTGCGTGGAGCCTGCTTTTCCCTCTGCCTGTGTCTCTGCCTCTCTCTCTGTGTTTCTCATGAATGAATAAATTAAATCTTTAAAAGAATAAAAAATAAAATAAAATAAAATATATTATTTGTCTTCTGTAAAAAGTTGTGCAAAAATAAACTGAATTTTGTGACGAATAAAAATCACAGATATTTTCATGTGAAATGTTATGAATATCTTAAAATATTGTTTATGATACTCTTTAAAATTACAGAAATTATTAGCACCACTGCACATTTAATATGTTGGTATAGAAATACATATACATGTATGTTAGTATCTATATGTATATTAGTATATGAGTTCCTACATATGATATATATGTGTATATATATTACATATATATATATATATATATACTACAACATTTTAAATGTTTTTGTAACTGTTTTATTATTTATTTATAATTTCCTTTGGATTTTAACCTTATGTATTTAGAAACACCATTCTAGAACACTAGCATAGACTGGGGTAGTCCTGGTTTAAAATTATGAAGATTAGGAATGCTAGCTTTACAGACTTGCCCTGTAATGGCTGTGTTAAGTCCCTTACTGGGATTATAATGCTATCATACAATATTCTCCAGATAACATACTTCATTCTAATAAGTTCGTTCAGGAGATATCAGTTTTAACTCAAGGGTATAAAAGATACTTGCTGAGAAGGAAGGCCATAAGATTTCTTTTAAGTCATACTATGTAGATGGTTCTATATTTTTCTCTATATTTATATATCTTATTGGCCCTGCCAAAGTACTTGGGTTCATCTCTATTTTCAATGTTATGCTAATAGTTATAATGAAGGTTTGGATCTTATGAGAGTTTAAATAGATTTTTTGTTTTATGTTTTGCAATATAATTTATGCCTATGAATTTGAATATATAGAATATACTTAGTTTTCAAGGCTAGTAAAATTATTACACATGGGTTGGGAAAATATTTGGCAGATGTTCACTAGTGCCATTGTCTGTATACTAAAGAATGAAATCTAATATCCAGTGGCCATTTCTACTCTTCTAGCAACTTTTAAATCTGCTCTTACATTGGAAACCAAGCTCATATCATGATGACAAAAAGATATTTCTCAGATTTTTGCAACATGTATATCTTTTTGTGTCAATATCCCCTTACCTCCAATGTTATCCTAAAAAACAAACAAAAAAAACAAAAAAAGAAGCAAATCAATATATTTTCAGCCAAATTTCAAAATACTTATTCTAAGATATTTCTTAGCATCATGAATTTCTATAATCTACAGAAGATATTTTTTCCCTTACTAAACCTATTTTAAATTTATAGATATCAATACACAGATTAATACTTTTACAATGTATTCTCTTAATCTCTTTACGAGAATAACATCTAGTTATTTTTGTGGACTCTTCTGGCCAATGATAGGTATTTTTTTTCTCTCTCTTTCATTTGTAAGTGTAAAGAACAGGGATATATATATATATATATATATATTTTTTTTTTTTCTGACCCTTTGGTCTATTTCCACAATTATTATCATCAGGCTCTAGTATTAAGGCATCCTGGGTGGAACCTTGGAACCTATTGGTTTAATGTTCTTAAATATAAAAGAATTACTAGAGGCTCTTTAAAATTAATTGAAATTTAATAAGAGAATAGAGTTTAATTATTCTCATCAGAAAATGTATATATTTATCATCATGCCATGAACTTTAAATATCTTATAATTTTGTTAATTATACTCCAATAAACCTGGTAAAAAATAAAAATAAAATTATTCCCACTAAAACTGCTGCTAACTTTTGAGAGGATTAGGATAAAGGACATTAAGATAAGAAATAATCAAAGTCTAAAAAGGAGACATAAAACAGGAAAGGGTATTATGAAAAATATCAGAAAAAAGAAAGCAAATTAAAAAGTAGGGCGAGGGCAGCCTGGGTGGCTCAGCGGTTTAGCACCGCCTTTGGCCCAGGGTGTGATACTGGAGTCCCGGGATCGAGTCCCACATTGGGCTCCCTGCATGGAGCCTGCTTCTCCCTCTGTCTGTGTCTATGCCTCTCTCTGTGTCTCTCATGAATAAATAAATAAAATCTTAAAAGAAAAAGTAGGGGAGAAAAGGGGAAAAAAAAGCACAGAAAGGAATAAAAATAAGGACAAACAACAACAAGGAAAAATATAGAAGACATGAAATAAGTTTAAAGTGAAATAATACAGTTAAAGTTTAAAATGAAGCTACAGTTATGTCAAGAATCATTCATTTCTCAAATGAAAGTGTAATAAAGAGACTTATATAGGATGGAGTTGGAGGCTGTCAAATATAAAAACAACATATTTTGTGAAAAAGAGTTCTCTAATAAAATTGAACTTCAGTAACTTGTGAACTTGTGATTTGAACTTTACAGAAACTTGACAAGTTTCTTGAATACAAAATTTTACATGTTACACCCTGGCAAGACAAGTTTCTTTTTGAATATTAATTTAATGTAGCTATTGAAAAATTATTAAGTTCCTACTTAAAAATAAGTATCTCTAAGAAAATACAATTCAGAAATATTAGAAATCGTCAGATATACCCAAAAATAGACAGTAGTGTTAAACTATTTACATTTAAGGAATTCTAAGATGAGGTTCTTATGATACTATTATATTTAGTGGGAATCTGTTTACTTCTAAAAGTGTGTCACACTTGGGGAGCTGTAAAATATAAAGCAGAAAAACACTCCCATGTCTCAATATTATGTTGCTAAATAACTATATAAAATGCAGTTTGGGAACTTTAAAACACCAAATAAATTTGCTATCCAGTACACTGGCAGACAATTTTGAGAAGAATACACATTTTACAAAAGCAATTATCCATTTTTATTTTGTTTACATTGCACTGAAAATTTACATCATACTTTTACAAAGTTTTTTTTTTCATAAAAATATACTTCTTTACAAAAGTGTATGCATTAATATAAGAGGAGTAGCCAGTTGCAGAAGAAACGTTGTTTAAACAAGATCTTAAATGTATTAACCTTAACATTAATGAATGAATCATTGTTATTGCAGTCATTTGAATAAACAAGAATAAATAACTGATGGCATAAAATTTAAAACAGCATCCTGTCAGTAGAGTACAATGTTGAGAAAATTGTATGAATTTCCAAAACAATGTATCTCAAAGTGGTTTACAAGAAATTCACTAAATGTTGTAGAGATAGATCCAAGCAGCGCTTTCGGGTGCAATGATTTCTCTTAGGCACTCTGTCTCATGATACAAAAAGTCGAAACTGTTTACAGAGTTATCCATATTTGAGAGGGACAACAATAAAGAGTTCACACTGGGTACATAATTTATTCAATGACGTAAAACATGCTATAAAAGGAAGACAATGACCTATTAAATCAATATGCTGGCATTACTGTGATACAGTTGTAAATGAGCCACCAATAACTTGCAAATGCAAACCATAATTTGACAACGAAAGAAACCTGTCATATCTGAAACCTGCTTCTTAAGAATAATAGTATACAAACTTTAAAATATATGAAAATTGGGAAAATCTACAATTTAGGAAATAAATTTATATTGGTGATTTGAAAGTGTAAATTGTTTGTAAGCATTATATTTATGGGCTGGTCCAAAATGTGTCTAACTCACTGTTAGATAAAAGTTAAAAGCTTAAAATCTTATGTTCCTAACTCATTGTTGATAAAGGTTCAAAACAATGTTAAATAAATTTAAAGGCTCAACTGGAAGGAAAATAGGATATACCAGAGACTAAATACAGTAGATGAATAGGTTCTATTTGGTCTTTCGAGAACTTTGGAAATTGTGGTAAAGGATTGTAAGATTGGTGTCTCAGATAACTGCAAAATCATCATTATTATAAATAATTTTTGCCAGCTAGAGTGGTTTCTGGGTGACAAAGCAGATTGAAGCAAGGTAATAAACTACTGCCCCACAGCTTACGGAATAATATTGGTTACAACATAATGAGGGAATGGGGAGAATACCACAATGATCTTGCCGTTTGCAGAAACTGTGACTACCAGTCTAAAAAAAGAATAGCAATATGATGCTGGAGAACACCAGAAAGAGTCAAATCAGAGTAGGCAGTCTTATCTCTTTTGTGACATCAATTAGCTCAGAAATACTTCAGAGTATGACTCAATCTGAAATAACTATGGAAATAAGGAAGACAATGGCTCAATTAACAAGAACGAACAGTGGATAGAGTGGTGTGAAATATGGATTCATGGTATGATGTAGCTCATGACAGTTAAAGAGAAGTCAGTGATCTATTGACTCTTGTAAGTATAGCTCTTATTTCTACCCTATATCTTTTTTTTTTTTAAACCCAGTCCCTCTAATATACTTTATAAAGCACAGAAATACTGAGAGTGGATGCTCCTCCAATATATGCAAATAAGTTTATGTTTTAGAATAATCTCCTTTTTAAAAAAAGCAAATAAACTGTGAGTAAGCACTCTCAGAGTGCAGCCAAATTTCTGTAAAACTCTCCATGGTAAACATGAAGAAGAATTATAGTCCAGTTTATGAAAAAACACTCTTCTCTATCATTCCTCAGGAAAAGGTGACCCAGCAAGTCCTGAAAAGTGTGCTTTAATTTGTTAGCAGTGAACTAAATGTACACTGTTTTGTGTCGATTTCCACTCTTCTGAAGGAGATGAAGAGTTGCCGCATTATACCATTGTGCAGACCGTATTCAAGTTGGGATCAAATCGTACTGCCTTTCCTTCCACTGACTTTGCGTTGGTGTCATACATGGGGTTCTCAAAAGCTGCTTGGCCATTGTTATTTTCATGAACTGAACATCCTGTATACTGTGTTTTGGGTGCAGTCCTGTTGATGAGAACATTGATTAGCTATATGTTAGCTTTCTTCTAGAAACAGCAAAGTAGGGCTCAAACATAATATACTTGAATTATCATTGCTAATGCATAATCTGACTTCAAAGTATTGGTTGAGAAATCATAAGCTCAATACATCAAATTTGAACTATTTACCAGTCACTCTTAAACCCTGAGTGATTTTTATTATTTACATATAATACATATTAATGTACAGAACCAATATGAGTAATACAGGTATAAATAAATGTCTTATGGCTATTCTCATAAATTTAAATTTTCTGATGCAATAATAAATAATCATTATGAATTAGCATGTATACTATAAATACTATGGTGATGATAAAATTTAAATCTCATTACTATCCATCTATCTATCCATCCATCCATTCATTCATTCATTCCTTGAATATTTACTGAGTATCTGTTATGTGCCAAGCATGTCCCTAAGCATTGGATATAAATTTTTTTTTAAAGAGATTACAAGGAAGGCATTACTTTCATGGAGCTCATAATGTAGTGATAAGAAATAATTAATAAATATTTGTTAATTAAGTTAAAAAGTAAAAAAAAAAAAGCAAGAAAAAATAGGTAATAAGAATTGTTCTGATGACAAGGAAAACTGTTGATATGATAGGAAATAACAGGGACCCACTTTAGGAGAAGTGATAAAGAAAAGCATCTCTGAGGAAGTAAAGAGTAATCTGAGACTTGAAGGACAAGAAAGAGACAGGTCTACACTAATTAAAGAAGGATTTCAGAAAGAGCAAAAAACTAACACAGAGGCCTAACTTGGGAAGGTACTTGAAGTATCTCAAAAACAGAAACACTCAATTTTCTTAAAAATTATATACATTAGAATAATACATTCAAAATCTTAAAGAAGAAATGACTATACTGGTAATTAAGTCATGAAAATAGTTTCCAAAGAGTTACTGATAATTGAACATTTGGTTTTACTAAAATACATGGATTCTAGTCTGGCTGGTATAACTTGCTAATCTTAAATTCCTGTTTCATTTTTGTTGTTGTTGTTTCTCTCTCCTTTGATAAATCTTGTATCTAGTTTCCCCCATCCCACTTCATAATATGCTGATATTCATTTGGTACAATGGCAGACTTGCCCCTACCTGTTTCTGGGCCCTAATTCCTAAGGTAGATATATCTTAAAATACATCTGTTTCTCAACTCCTTTGTTTACAACAAACACCACAAATTTCAACTACCTTATCATATTTTGTATTTGCTATTATATTATTTTACTTTCCCTAATGCATTTTCTGAATTTTTCTCTATACTAAAAATTGCTAGGTGATTTGCATGACAATAAATTTTGTTAAAGCTATTTTAAGTTTCTTTCAATGGGATCACCTAGTTATATTGCTTACAGCTTGCTCTTGCCAGGTGCATAATTCTAATGGATAGTATTTGTCTCCCTTTTTTCAAACTAGAGTCATAATAAAAACCAGAAGCAACATGATTTTCTTTTAATTAAGCAAGAATTGTGAAGATACAAAGATGTGTCCTTTTACCAATATTAAACAAGAGTTTTAAGGAAAATGATATAAAGTTTTGAAAAGTTTTATGCTATCAACAAAAATTAACTTGAAATAAATTGAACCTTTAAGTATAAGAGCTAAATCTAATAAACTCTTTGGATAAAACATATAGGTCAATCTGATCTTGATTCATGACCTTGAATCTGGAAATAGTTTCTTAGCTATGACACTACAAGCACATAAGAAACATAAGAAAGTAACATAAGAAAATTGACAAATTGAACTTTATCAAAATGAGAAACTTCTATGTATCAAAGGACACTACAAAGAGAGTGGAAATGCAACTCACAGAAAGGGAAAATTTTTGCAAACCATATGTACACTAACAATCTAGTCTTCAAAATATATAAAGAACTTTTACAATTCAACAAGACATACAACCCAATTAAAAAATGGGCAAATACTTGAATAGGCATTTCTTCAAAGAATAATGGCCAGGAAACACTGAAGAGATGCTCAATATTATTAGTAATTAAGGAAATGCAAATTAAAATCACAATGAGATACCACTTCACATATATATTAGGATGACTATAATTTAAAAAAAGAAAGAAAAGACAACAGAAAATAACAAGTGTTGGCATGGAGGTGGAGAAAGTTGAACAGTCACACATTGCTGGTGGGGATACAACATGGTGCAGTTGCTCTGCAAAACAGTTTGTGCTTCCCAGGAAGTTAAATGTAGAATTACTATATAACCCAGCAATCTATTTTGAGATATATACTCAAAAGCACTAAAGCAGATGTCCAAACAAAACTTGTATACAACGTATATAGCAGCACTATTCACAATAGCAAAAATGTAGGAACAAGCCAAACACCCATCAACTGATAAATGGACATATTTAAACAGAACACATTCAAACATACAATGGAATATTACTCAGCCATATAAAGGAATGGAGTACTAATCAATACTATAACATGGAAGAAACTTGAAAAAAAACATGTTAAGTTGAAGAAACCAGATATAAAATATTATACTATTACATGATTCCATTTATATGAAATACCCAGAATAGGCGAACAAGTAGAGAAAGCAGATTAGCAGTTGCCTAGGGCAGGAGTGGAAAGAATGGGAGATGACTAATTAATGGGCATAGAGTTTCCTTTTGGGGTAATGAAAATATTCTGGAACTGGCAGTGATGGCTCCATGGCATTTGAATATACTAAATGCTACTAAATTGTACAAATGGTTTTGTGTTATATATATTTTATAAAAATAGGTTTTTGTAAAAAAGATTGCAATGGCTTGCTTAATAAATAAATTTAGTGAAGATTTTTTTATCCTTAATAAAATTTGGTATCGTCAAGGCCTAAGCAGCTAATAATATTCAATTATTACAAATTCATGTAATATTAAATATTAAATAAATTTATATTAAATAAATTATTCTTAGATAATCTAGACTGAAATATATTTAAAAACGTCAGTTTTGAGAAAAATGCATTTAGGTAACATTCATTTAATTATCTGGTTACCTATATGTGTTTTTCTTCATAAAAGTAGTCCAAATAGCAGACAACAGTATAATCAAGCCCATCACTTGGGATGTTGTAATGGGCATAGTAAACAAGGACAAACCAATAATATGCATAGTCATAGAGTAGATATATTAGAAAGATAACCATAATAATTGCATAATCTCCTAAAACCAGCAGAGGAAAAGGAGATTAGGGGATTTTACTGTCTGTCAGCATGGGTAAAATTGGTCAGTACTGTCATGTGAACTAAAGAGGATGGGACACGAATTTCCTAGTTCTCTAAATCTGGCAGCAAGTATCACTTTTTTAATTTAAACCTTAACCTGGATTTTGTATCTCTAAAGTCTCATTATGGATAATGCAAAACTAACTGATACAATTAAGTATGTACCAGGAAACTGATAGGCAAAAGTACCAAGGGTTAAATTGAATGCTTGCAATTTTTGTTTTGTCATGTTGGGGTGGTGGGAGGCAGGCCAGGGAAATTAGGTTTCTAACAACTGTTGCGATATTTGGCACACATTGTTTTCGACAACCCAGAAAAAAAAAAACAAATGGAAGTTAGGAATTGAACTAGAGTAGTAAAAAGAACATGAAATAAAAGATTTGGGAAACGTTTTATAGGTAATATCAACAAACTTACCTTTGTTTATAAAGATAAAATCCAAATCCTGCAAATATAAGTGCAAAAAAAGGCACAAGAATAGCAATGGCCACAGAACTACTGTTTGTACCATGAGGCTGATTTGAAGAATTTGAGCCTTCTGACATATTCAATCCTATAAAAAAAAAAAAAGTCAACTTTATTTTATCACAATTGATTTTTATTTTTATGAAGTGATCATCTTTCTTTCTCAGGATATCTACTTGGAAATGTACATAGTAAACAAAAGTAATTCACGACACTTCAACTCTTTTCCACACAAGTTTGTATAGTGCCTTCTATGTACAAGACATTTTTTTCAGGAAAGAATACAGAATGAAAGCAGAGTCTCTGGACCAAAGAGTTTATACAATTTGAGTTTATACAATACAGTGACACAAATAAGTGTAGACATCAAGCATGAATTTGATCAATGTGTTTTAGGAAGAGAAGGACTGATTCCATCTGGTGGTATATAAGAATGCATTCTGCAGAATATACAGTATGAGCTTGACTTTGAAGAATCATTAGAACAATGAATTGAGAAGGAAGCAGGATCATCATAAGCCCAGAAATGGGAAGGTGAGTAGCATATTTAAAAGATGTGACAAGCGCTAGGTGTAGCTGTGTGGAAAGGATGTAGAGGTAGGCATGAATGAGTGTGTAAGAGGAAGATGCTAAAATGATAAAACTATGGCCATATCCTGAAAAGCCATCACATAATTCTAAAAAGTTCAAATTTATTACCTACCTGCAGTGAGGGACAGCTGAGAGTGTTTAGAAATAAGAGCCTCTGTGATAAGACACACAATTTAGAACATTGACTAGGGTGGGATAGGCTTGAGAAAATTGGGACTGGAAGCAGGAGTACTTCAAAGGTCATGGCAACAACCCAGATAAAAATGGAAATTGATCTGTATCTTAGAGCATTAGGAAGAACATGAAAAGATAGAGTTAGCTGAACATTTTGTAGTTAAAAATCAACAGAACTTGTTTGTGAGGATAAGAGGTAGAAGAGCACAGGATGAGAAGCATTCTACTTGAGGATGAGTAAATGGGGAAGATGTTAGCACAATTAGGAAATGAGAAAAATCAGGTTTGTCAATGTGTTGGCATACGGATAGGGGAAGAGAAAATTGCAGACAGGTTGTCTTTCACTTTTTCCTTTTATTTTCCCCAGACAGAAATAACTCATTTTTATAGGTTCTGTTTTAGACATATAGTGTTTGAGATGTTTTTGAGAATAGTAGGCAAAAATATCTTGCATTAAATTACACAACTATGTTAATGTATTCTGTTAATGAATGTTGTATCTGGTCTTCAAAATTAACACAATTTTAGGCAAGACATTATCTGAAATGACATCTTACTATTCTTATTCACTTTGAGAAAGCTAATTTCCCTTTTTGATAAATAGTTATGTTCAAACTAAGTTATACCTTAGTCTAGGTTAAAAGTTAATACTTTATTTTTTACCCCATTTTTCCAGGGACTCAAAATATTTAGGTAAAAGTTCAAAGTAATGGAATTTCTAATATGAATATCAAATAGTAGTTTTAGAGTCTGAATTTATTCTTTATATATCAATACCATAATATAATAATGGGAGACAATATACCTTAAGAAAATTATATGCCACAAGCTATGTTAATAATTATATTTGCCCAAGACCATTAAATATTTATGTACATTTTTTAGAAGAGTTGGGAAGAAGAGTGACAAAATTCTGTGCCTCCCATTATAGGAAATTTACATATCTGAATAGTACAAAGCCCCCAAAAGAGGTCTATTCCTCAAAGTTATTTTCCCTTTCCAGACCATAGGAATTTTTCAAAGTGCCACTACATTTTTGAAAGAGAAAGTTGCAATATTCAAACTGAAGAAAAGTACTATAGTTCTCATGAGATAAAAAAATCATTTACAGTTTAATATTTTCTTTTATATCTGTATCGCTTTTTCTCCTTTTTACTTGCTAAGGGCAAGACAGTGTGTCATATTTATTAGAAATATGACAAAAACCAAGCACTGTACAGGGTTGGTACATAGAGAATCAATATTTTGAAGAATGTGATTACTTAAAAGGCTATCAAATGTATCAATGTATAATCCTGACAATGCAAAATTCAAAATGTAGTAAGTGTGCCTAATGTACAGAATCCACTGTATTTTTCTTATGATGTCTAGAGTAATAAAGGAACTACATGAAAATGAAAATGAATACATTACCTAGTCTTTGTAGTCCAAATTGCCCATAATCTTTGCCCTGAATAAATCCTTGAAATACATAAGTAGCTCCATCAGGCTCAGCAGAAACCTAAAAATATTTATAAGGTTGATTAAATCTGAAGATTGGACACAGCTATATTTTCCCAGCCTTAATAAATATTCAGTTTTACTTTTAAATGAATGTTATGCAGAGTTTCTAACTCTGTATCTTCTTCCTATATAAAACACTACACATTGTGTAAATTTGCCATCATTATAAGCAAAATCAAAATGTTGATTTTTAAGTAATTAGAATATTAGAAAAAAGGGGGTTGGTTATTAATATAATAATATAGATATATAGAGATTTCTTTTAGCCTAAGAAACCTACTGTAAAAAAAAGGGGGTAATGATATGGTGAAACAGAACAAAGCAAAGGATCAATTAAAATTTAAAGTAGAAAACTGTACTTTGTAGATTCAACTACTATTTCGCATGTATGCACTCTCTCTCTGCGTCCCACCAATCTACATAGGTCGAATGTACTTTCCATCTCATTGGGTTTGGTCCTGTGACTTGCTTTGGCCAATGAAATGTGGGTGGAATTAACAGTATGTCAGTTCTAAGCCTAGGCCTTAAGAGGCATGTTTCCCATTATAATAAGTGAAAGATGCCAGTCACAAAAGACCACATATTACATGATTCCATAAATATGAATATCTAAAACAGAGAAATCCATAGAGATAGAAGATAAATTTGTGGCTGCTTAGGGCTAGGGTGGAGATGAGAGGTGGATGGGTAGGGTGATAGCTAAAGGGTGTGGAGTTTCTTTTTGAGGTAATGGAAATATTCTAAAATCAACTGTAGTGATGGTTACACACTTGTAAATATACTAAAAGCCACTGAATTGTACACTTTAAATGGGTGAAGTATATAGTATATGAATTGTATCTCAATTGAAGTGTTTAAAACACCTTACCCGTCAGAGCTTCTGACCTCTGACAAGAGAATATGCTCTGGGTAGCTGCTGCCCCTCCAGCCTGGGCCCCAGAATAAGAACCTAGAGCAGACCTGAACTTGCTACCACAGCCTCAAGTGGAACACCCAAAAATAGCCCCAGATACATGAGAAAGAAAAAAAAAAAAAAAAAAAAACTTCTTTGGCCCTGAGATTTTTGTGGTTGTGTCTAATGCTGTAAATGCTGACTATACCATGTATCTTGCATGTGTATAAAATCTTATATTTAAAAAAAATACTTTACGTGCATATTGTGATTTGCTCTCATAAATAAAATAGAAATATATATATTTCATTGTTCCTGATAACTAGTAATATGAATTTGCTCATAAGATTGTTTTAATTAGGGCAGCCCTGGTGGCGCAGTGGTTTAGTGCTGCAGGGTGTGATCCTGGAGACCTGGGATCGAGTCCCACGTTGGGCTCCTTGCATGGAGCCTGCTTCTCCCTCTGCCTGTGTCTCTGTCTCTGTCTCTCTCTCTCTCTCTCTCTGTGTCTCTCATGAATAAATAAATAAAATCTTTTAAAAAAAAAAGATTGTTTTAATTAGTTACCTAAGTCCTGTATACTATTGTAAAGGTTGTAATAGACCTTGAATTCTTACCCTAAAAAGCAAAATATCATACCCACCCAGCCATAGCAGTCTGACATGTCAGAAGAAGTGATTATTTCCTTATTATCAGACACCATAGTCTAGTCATGGTCATTTTTAAAAATGAAATGCTCCTAAAAGAATAGCTCAAACTCTAATATTTAAATGAGTGAATTCATTTTGTTTACTTCCTAGATGAAATAATACAATTACACAATTTGAG
The DNA here is from genome assembly GCF_003254725.2 of Canis lupus dingo. Lineage (NCBI taxonomy): Eukaryota > Metazoa > Chordata > Mammalia > Carnivora > Canidae > Canis > Canis lupus. The sequence continues at coordinate 12,575,860 of NC_064255.1, forward strand.
TGCATTGAAGACATGAGTTAATTTCCAACTCCACAAATAATGGCACAGATAGGGAAATAAGATAAACATTTTTTCTCCTTGGGTCCTAAACTTACTGAAGCCTATGACTTACTATCTTCTTTCCCACTAGGTTTTCCTTATAAAAGAAGACCTGTTAGTTGTTAGGATGTAGCCAGAATTCTCCTGCTCATTTTTTAAGAAAGACTCTGGGGGAATATGTGAATAGAGACTTGTTGCATCTAACTGCCAATTTAGAAATTCCCACATAAGTGGCTGAATAGGACAGGGTGATTCCATGGTGAAGCTATGGTAACTATTTCTCCACTTGAAATAATTCACATAACTTTCTTTTCATAAACAGGTTCATAAAATATCTCAAATATTTATAAAATATCCTACATCTGTTAAATTTACAGGAAAAAAAAATAAGTGTGTTGAGCATACTTAGTTTTTCTGATGCATTTTGTAAATATGCTGTATATGTTTTCAACAGTAGACCCAGACAAAGAATGAATTATATGTTACCTAGATTTATTTATCATAGTATTGACCATAGACAAAATACATTTGATGAAACCATAAAAAAACCTATATGGCCTTCATACACATAAATACTACGAAAGTAGGCAAAATTCATCAGGATCCAGTCATTCTAGGTTTAACATTCTAGATTATTAAGTATTTACACTGAATCTTTTTCTCAAAACAATTTACCCAGAATAGTATTTTTGCCATTTTATATGTGCATGTGTGTTCATAATTAGCTAAATTTAGAAATTTACCTTTTTCCGTAATCTTAATGACAAATTATAGCACAAATTGGTTATTAAAATTAGCAGCAGACATTTAAAGAGCAATACAAAAAAAAAAAAAAAGAGCAATACTTACAAAGCCATCCATGGCCCAATTGTCTTTCTTCATTTTCTTCACAGAAGCATGAGTTGGTGCTTTAATAAGGTAGATATGTAACATTAAGCGAGCTTCCTGGCTTTTATATACCCCTGTAAAATGTAAGGACATTTTAGTCTACCAATTTTGTAAATAGTTCTGCTTTATTTTATTGTCTTTAACTCTTTAAATATATCATGTAATGCATGTGACAGGAACAGAAATCAAACAAGGGCAAGTCAAGACCTGCTTCATCCATATGCTTTCCACAAATCCTGCAAAATATGTTAATTTCTCAGCTGAAATTCTCAACTTAAATCTTAATTGTGAGCTTTAAATTACCTATGCTATTAATGAAGTATTATCATTCTTAATAACATCATTCCATGATATTGTAAACAAAATTATTTCTGCCTCCAGTGAGATTTAAAATCTTCAGGGCAGCCCCGGTGGCGCAGCGGTTTAGTGCCGCCTGCAGCCCGGGGTGTGATCCTGGAGACCCAGGATCGAGTCCCACATCAGGCTTCCTGCATGGAGCCTGCTTCTCCCTCTGCCTGTGTCTCTGCCTCTCTCTTCGCTCTCTCTGAATGAATAAATAAATGAATCTTAAAAAAATAAAAATAAAAATAAATAAATAAATAAATAAATAAATAAATAAATAAAATCTTCAAAGATGGAAATCACATGTTAAAATTCCTGATATTTTTCTTAATAATGAATTTGGTGCCAACCCAATTGAAAGAATATTCTAGGTGCTATTAGAGCCATAGAGGAGAAAATATATGTTCCTATCTAAAGATAGGATGCTTAAAAGTATTTCCAATAAAGTAGGAGATATAAGTCAGATACATAACCAACTAAAATACATGAAAAAATATGATAAATAAAAGGCCAGAAGAGAGAGGGATCATTTCACAATGGAGTGATTAGGAAATGCTTATGGACTGAGTCCTGAAAATAAAGTGAGATTTTTAGTTTTAGAAGGTAAATATAGGTAATGGCATAAAAGAGAAAAGCAAACATATATATTATGTTTTTTTTTTTTTCTTAAACAGTGAGTATTCTAAGAGTAGGAGTAAGCTGGGATATAAATGTGCTTAGGGGAATATTAGGAGATAAGAGTCTAAGTAAAAAATATGATTAACTTATGGTTGAAATTTGATTCCTTCATTCATTTATTTAATCTTTCACCTATGTTATAAAGTTTCATAAGAATATGCTGGGAATACAAAGATGATCCATAGATTTTGACCTAAACTAAGTTACAGTTACTAGGGAAAGACAAAAATAATGAAAAATAATATTGCTGGGAAAATGTTATAATTGATTTATATGGAGACAGTGAGAGCAAATGTATCTATTTATGTTTTTTCTATATTTGTAGGAATTTATTTTGAAATTTCTCTAGGTTAGATTAAATATACATTTATTTTGTGCAAACTCATAGAAAATAAAGAGAAAAAGGTTATGTCTCAAATCAGTAGTCATAATTTTATTTTGTTACTATATAGCTTTTTCAATTTACATCACTGTAACTGTGTATAGTTTTTTAAAAATATAATACATATTAGCTTCCAATACTTTAACAGAGAATCATTCAATAATACAAAATGTTTGACAGTTCTCCTAAAATATACAAAATCAATAAATATAATGTTATTTCCATTTCATTTATACCACAAATTATCTTATTATTGATAATCTTTAGGATATACATATAGCCAAGAAGCTTATGTATTTATTTTAGAAAGGGAGAGAGAGGGCAGGAGAGGGCCAGAGGAAGAGGGAAGGAGAGAATCCCAGGTGCAGCATGCCCAGCACAAAGCCCAACATGGGGCTCAATCTCATGACCCTGGGATCATAACCTGAGCCAAAATCAAGAGTGGGATGCCTAATTGATTGAGCCACCCAAGCACCTCAACAGCCAAGACATTTAAATTTCCTATTTTCAATATCAATATTTTAAAAATATTATTTAAATAAGGGCAATTCAAATTCATCACTTGGACAATATTCACTGAGACTTATTTTGTTCCAGATGCTTTTTTAACTTTTGAAATAGTATGAACTAGAAGGCAAAGAGCTTCCCTCTTAGATCTTTTATTATTGGAGTATAGACAAATAATGTCATATCATGTTATGTAATTTACCACACTATACTATACCATAAATAGTGAAAAGAAGAAAGTGAAAGAGGATAAGAGTGTGTGAGACTAAGAGTGTGTCTGACTGTGTTTGTGATGAGAATGTTGCTTTAGATAGGATCATTGGGATACTGTTAATGGAAGACATTTGAGAAAACATCTGAATGTCAGAAAAAAAAAAAACAGAACAAAGGTAATGACGGAAATGTGCAGTAGATTGAGGACACAGAAACTTGAGAAGGCTGAGCAGTTGGATAGGGCCTCTGGGTCCCTCAAGCATGTTTAAAGTAGCATAGATCTACCTTTTCTGTCTTCAGTTATGGTATCCATCTAAATATTCTCATTTGAAGAAACGATTCTGTGTCCATAAAACAGTTGCTAGTCACTTACCTGGTCTCTTTGGTGTTATGTGAATGCAGAAAGATTTAGTTATTCAAATCAAAGAATTTTTCAAATCAAAAGAATTATTCCATTTCATGATGTCTCATTCTAGCTACATCAAAATATTCATGAACAAGCTTATTTCAGAATCAGAGTTTTTCATTTGTGTAGTAATATTCATGTATCAATCCAAAAATCAGAAAGCCTTGTTTCTTTTTTTTATTTTATTTTTATTTTTTTTTAAGTTTTTTATTTATTTATGATAGGCAACAGTGAGAGAGAGAGAGGCAGAGACACAGGCAGAGGGAGAAGCAGGCTCCATGCACCGGGAGCCTGACGTGGGATTCGATCCCGGGTCTCCAGGATCGCGCCCTGGGCCAAAGGCAGGCGCCAAACCGCTGCGCCACCCAGGGATCCCAGAAAGCCTTGTTTCTTAATAAATTATGAATGTCATTAAAATGTAACAAATATTTCACAGTATAAAAATCACCAATAAAAATGATGCAATTATAGAAGTGAAGGCATAATGGCACTGTTTGCTGTTCTTTAACGTGATACCTGAAAGTAGCAGTTCCATGTTGCTATTGCTGAGTGTGGCATTGACTCTCCCAGTGGAAGCATTGAAACTAGTAACTGTCAAGGTCATGGGTTGTTTCCTTCCTTTGAAATTGTAAGAGCCTTTCCATATGTAATTTTGGGCAAACACATCATCTGGAACTGTAAATAGGTTAAACACATACATTAATTTCATTGTACCCTGTAAATATAAACATTAAAAATTAGATTAATGGATATTAGTTTATTGAATAATGAAATTTTGCTAAACACACAGCAATGTGAAATGTGTATTACAAAGTGAATTCTTCATATATGTGTTTCAACCTTTTTTTGGAATAAACCAAAATTGCAATAACCTAGATTTGTATTCATACATGAGTCATCAATCAAAGACAGACAACACCAATTAAAGACATAAGGCTTATATTCAGAACCAGCTAAACATCAAATTTACTTATATTTGGTATCCTCTAGTAACATCTTTCTTTCAGAAGGAAAATAAAATGATTTTACTGAGCCAAGTCAGTCTATATAAAAGTCCCAAGAGGTCTGCTTTTCTCCAGGCAGTATGAATAGATTTATAGAAGGAAGAGCATGGGGTTAAAACCCCCTCTTGCAGAATAGGACTTAAGGACTGTTAGGAGGGATGCTCTTTTGTCCCCTTACAGAAGACTGAGTTCAGTTATTCCAATAATAGATGCTCCTGAGGAAGAACAGGGCTCCACCATATTGACAGCTTTGAATTACAGTATTTTTAGAAATAAAGAAATTGTCTCTAGAATTGCTCAACTCTCATGGGGGGGAGATGAATTGTGGTCAAATCCAATAATATTTTAAATGTTATAAAACTCATCTAAAGAAGGAATGCTCTTTATTTTAGATAGCCAAACAAGACATTATATTTATAGAAATTAGTTATGTAATTTAGAAGTATACAAGTCAAATATGGCAAAATCTACTCAGATCCTGAAATGAGGCTAAGAGAAACTTCCATCAGTCCTATACATCACGATAAGGTACATCCCCCAAAAGTAGCTATTCCAGGGAGTTATACTAGAGTTGCCTATTTGTGCAAACGAATGAGTAACAGAATAGGGGAAAGCCTGTTTTCCCCTAACAAGTTATTGACAATTTGTCACCTAGTCTTCACTATATACATCACACTTCTTACTGCCCAGATCACAGAGACTGGGGTAACATTCCTTGAATTCTACTCAGCAAACCAATATCGCAAAACTACTAGAGACATAAACTACATAAAACATAAAATATCCCCAGGAGTTGTATTTTGACTGAATATTTCAACACATGATGTTTTTCTCTATGATAATTCAAGAGCAGTACACCTGAAGGGTTAGCACTGCAAACAGTAGAGTTAAGCTCCTTTTAAGTCCCTCCTCTGCAATTTCTGAACTGTGTGGTTTTGCATAAATTACTTAACTCTCCAAACCTGAACTTCCTCCTAATTAAAATGAGGTTAACTTAGAGTTATTATGAAGATTAAATGAGATACAGAAAGTGAAGTGTTCAGCTAAGTGATAGATGCTACCACTACTATTACTACTACTGCTGCTGCTGCTGCTACAACACAGATAAATTAGGAAAGCTGTGGATCTTAGACCTTACTGCATAATTGCTAATAAAATATATATTTAGCAGACACGTATTTAGTAAAATGACTAATCCATAGTTCTGACTTTGTGACCTTTACCAAGTCATCCTTACAGTGGCACTCCCTTCCCCAAACCCCAAACTTCACAGCTATGAATGCTATAGGGGAATGCTATGTATGCTGTGTATGTATAAAGGAATCTTACCTAGAACTTTGATACAGTGAATGAGTAAAAAGCCCTCAATTTGTTAAAGTTTTTAGTAAAAAAGTATGTTAACATTTTTAGTGAAAAAAAGTACCTAAAACAAGTTTGCAGGAGAGAGTGACAAGCTATCTTGCCCTGAAAGACCTGGAATTTGGAAGTTAATAGGTTCTTAGTTGTCCAGGTAAAAGCAGGAACAAGGGAGAAAGATACCCTAAGGGCAGTGCCTAACAGTTCATACTCAGTACGTAAGAGGAGTTGTCTGTCTCATTGTTGATTTTCACCTGGACTGTATTGTGATTACTCTTTGCTATCTCTGAACCTTTAAAGAAAACCTATTACACCTGTTGATCTTATCCGTAGTCCTTAGGTGAATTAGTGATGGTTGAAGGAGATGAAAGAGAACCTCAGTGGCAGGAGAAAAGAGCGATGGAAAGATGCAGGTAGCAGCAGCAGCAAAGTACACTGCATCGGGTTTTAATCATTGATGTGGAAGGCAATGTTTCACAACCGGGTCTCCAGAAAAACAAGACAAAATGAAACAAAGCAAATGAAAAAAACTGATGAGCGGTATTTGCTGATTTCTAGAGTGTAAATATTCCCATAATTGCAGATTTCAAACTCCTACCAACCTGAAATCACTGAATGCAAAGTTTGGAAGAAGACACAGAATTGTCTGTGACAAGCCTCTACCTGCGGGCTCCAGCATGCCACTGCTGCCTTCTGCCTTTTGAGAAATGCAGCTCAGGTTGGGCAAAGCAGACACCATCTGGTGATTTATATTCCCGTGTACAATGGGAATGATAATACTTCTTTCTATTGTAGGTCTATTTGGGGATTTAACTATGAATGTGTATTTGGCTGTTCTTTGTAAACTCTAAAATGTCATCCCTCTCTCATTGATGTGGACAATGAAAAGAAGTCTAAGATGTCATGATCCTTTCTTTTAAGGTGTCTGAATTTAAACTTTACTTCACAGGCTTCATAGCATTGCTAAATGTAGTATCACGCTCCTGACTCTGATCCAATTGCCAAATTTCATTCTTGCTATTTTGGAGTAATATAATCACAATGCCTCATGATTCTAAATTAAATGTTTCTAATGTTTTCCAGTTGAAGATAACATTTACTCTAAAGTTTTACAGATCTTTTTTACTAAAGTTAAAGAAATTCCTTTCCTTTATAATTTATTAAGAGTATTTTTGGAACCAGCTAAATTATAAATAGGTTGCATTTTATCAAATATTTTCTGTGTAGGTATTACACTGATCAGAATTGTTAGCATCTTAATCTCTCAATATTGTAGATTACTTTTAAGGATTACTTAATGTAAAAATATCCCTGCATATCTATCATGAACCCAATTTGGTTCTGTCATCTTTTGGTTTTTCTGTTTATCTATAATTTTGGATTTGATTTGCTAAGATTTTATGTAGATTATTTTCATCTATATATCCTGAGTCAAATGGGCTTGTAAATTTCCCTTTTGTATTTTGTATTGATTATTAGAACTATATTGGATCCATAGAATGAGATTGATTTTTTTATTCTTTTTTTTTAGAGAGAGAGAGAGCAAGTGACTGGGGGAGTGGGGGTGTATGGGTGTAGGGGGGGTGGAATCTTAAGCAGAATCCATGCTGAGTGTGGAGTGTGAGGTAGGACTCCATCTCACTACGAGAAATCATGACCCTGAGATTATGACTCTGAGATCACAATTCTGAGATCATGACCTAAGCTGCAAACTAAGAGTCAACTGACCGCACTACCCAGGCACCCTTCATAGAATGAGATTTCTTGACAAGAAGAGATTTTATAAAATGGGATGACCTGTTCTGTTCCTTTAACATTTGGCAGAACTCATCAGTAGATCCATAAGGACCTGGTTTTTCTCTATGGAAATAGTTTTAAACTCCTACTTTATTTGTTATAGGATCATTCAGAATTTCTTTTGTTAGTTCTAGTGAAATATACTTTTCTAGTAAGTTGTCCATTTTTTAAAAGTTGTTTTTGACAGTGTTCCATTAATATAATTATAATTGATTTAATCTACTATCTGTGTGGTTATATTCACATTTCCTTTTGTTTTATTATTTAATTTTTGTTGCTTTTTTTTTTTATCAATCTTACCAGAAATTTTCTACATTTCCCCCCCAAATAACTACTACTGGGTTTGTTGAGATTCTTCTATTGCACCTTTAGCAGGCGGGAGTGGGGGATTGTTTGTTCATTTTATTATTACACTAATTTTCTTCTTTCTTTTGTTTAGTCTGTTATGCTTTATAGATCTTATAAATAGGGCTACTTAATTCATTAATTCTGTGGCTTTCTTCTTTTCTAATGTAAGAATTTAAAGCTACAAATTTCCCTCACAATTTTGCTTTTGGTATAGTCTCCAAGTTTTGATATTTAGATTTTTCAACATAAGTTCTAGTGTTATATTTTCTATTTCTTATTTAACTTATGAATTCTTCATGAGTATGGATTTTGTTTTTAATTTCCACATAATCAGAGGTTTTTAAAATATACCTATTTTCTTTTTAACTTTTCTTGCATCATGGTCAGATATCAGATCTGAAGACTGACTTTGCTTTGAAATTTATACATTTTATTAATTGCTTAATATATGATCACTCTCATACTTGTCTCATACGCTTCTGTATAATATATATAATTTATAATTGTTTGATGCAAACATTTTTATATATGTATATTGGGTCAAACTAATTAATTGTGTTCTTCCATATTATTTTTTATTTTTATGCCTGCTTGATTTATTGATTGGTGACCATAAGTCATATTTTGCCTGGGAAATTCAGGTTTTACATTTGATATACTGGAGTTATTATTTAAAACACCTATCTGCTACTAGATAAGCCATCTCCCTTGGAAAATTCTGCATTGATTGACCACTGTAGTTTTCTGATTCCATTGCTAAACTTTCTCTCTTATGTTGACATATTCTTTGATTGCCCTAATGGCATTCAGTCTATTTCCAGTGCATGTTAAATAAATCAGTGTTTCAGACTGATTTTTTTTTTTTTTTGTGGGCACTCTAGTTTTATAGCATGTACCTTGAGAACTTCTGAACACAACTAAAATTAGAAACTAACACTGTTTCTGGCTTCATATAACTAGACTAAATCTATCTCCAAGGTACAGAACAAATGCTAAATCTTTAATTTTATCTGTAGCTTTTAATTTATATCATATAAATAAAATACAGACTAATACTAAAAAAGCAGCTCTCATATACTGAGGGCTTACTATGGGCACAGCACTTCACATTTCATGAAGTTCAAATTTTATAAACTAATCATTGTTTCTTTTGAATAGCTAAATAAATGTAGGCTCAGATATATAACATAACTTTTCGAAAGTCATAGTGTAGGAGGCAAATAACATGATAATTACATTAAAATCATAAAACTGAGAAGCCTATGTTTTCAATGACTAAATTTTAAATTCTCATTTTTAAAATCAATAAACTAGAAAACAAAATTGCTGAACTTTTACTCTCATATCAAGTGTATTTTGTTCCTTCTTTAAAAATCTATATTGAAAATGTCTCATCTTTTTTGTTTTAATGTTTTAAATAAAGCAATGCCAATATAGTATAGTAACTTTCAGATACTCCTAAAGAGATATTTTATGAAGAGAACTATAAACATTATTTGGAATATAAACATATCTCAGAATTACATTTCTTGAGATTCAACATCTTAAAATATAAATTTTTAAATTCTAAATAGTCAAATTCATGGTTTTCCCATACTGAATATATATTTTTCTAAATAATGTTCACTTTGTCAAGAAAACAGTATATCACTTTTAGAAATCATGACTTCTAGAAAAAAAAAACTGAAATTACTAACCACTTAGCTTTGGGCTGGGTGTTCCTAGTGCAGGTCTTGGATCTTTCACCAATATTTTCGAACCAGCTATGAAAAAAAAAATTAAAAGGTTTACAAAGGTTAATATAATTAATAACACACACACACATAGTAATGCATTATCAATTTTATTCTCTTACATATCATATAGTTTTCTCCAAAATGTCCTATTCATCCTAACATTTCAGCACTACTCAACACTTCTGTTGTACAGCTAACAACTTCAGCAATTACCCCCATTATAGTCCAATAAGAAAAGGGAAAGAATAGTGCTGCCTTATCATTTTAGAATTTTCTTTTTTATTTTAAAGAACATGTAAACCATGTAAATCAACATGTCAATAGTTGATTAAAGCATGGTAGCTGACGGCTATGGGTATGTTCCTATTGCACAAAGGAAGAAATAATTTGGTAGGGTATGTGTTTAAAAATCAAAATTTGTGAGACACTTGGGTGACTCAGTGGTTGAGCATCTGCCTTTGGCTCAGGGCATGATCCCGGGGTCCCAGGTTCAAATCCCACATCAGGCTCACCACAGGGAGGCTGCATCTTCCTCTGCCTATGTCTGCCTCTCTGTCTGTCTTTCATGAATAAATAAATACATATTTTTAAAAAAATAAAAATTTATTAAGGTGCTCATGGTGTTATAAGAAATTGGATAGACTCAAAACTAAAGAGTCAATACTAAGGTTTTAAGCCAAACCACAGGTAGTTTAAAACAAGGGAAATCATATGACTTACTGGATATGCCTGCAAAGTTATAAGAGCTATGACACTCAGTGCTTATAGACTGTGGTACAGGCAGATCTTTTTTATAAGGACTATATAATGTCTTTAAAAGGTTTTAGGGGAAATAATTTGGGTGAACAACACTCTGACTCCAAGACAGAGAACAATTTGGAAAGGAAGGGATATTGATAAAGAGAAGTTAGGAGTCTGTAGCAGTAGTCCCAGTAGAGATAATGCTGTTAGCTTACAATAGTAGTGATGATAAACAGCAAAGTGGATAGATAAAAAAGTTATTGAAATTCTGTTGGATTTAAATGGACTTTTAATCTTTCAATCTCATGAAAAATTTAAAACAAACTGAATAGTGTTCTTGCTAAGAGAAGAAAGTGAACACATTTCAAAAAGAAGGTCATTAACATTTGTGAACGCTGCAAGAGAACAGGAATTAGAAGGGCTGGAAAAAAAAAAAAAAAGGAAAAGGAAAAGGAATGTATTGATGACCTTATCAAGAATTCTAGAAAAAACTTCCTTTATTCCTTGTTTTGAACACACAAGCCTTTTTTCCTCTGGTAAATTCAGTGGTACATCTTATCCAGATGGGGACTATTCTGATCAAACAGCAAGAGAAGTGGAAATTTCACTTAGATCTAGTCAAAATACTGTATCACCCTGGTTGACTAACAGATTTAGAGGTGGGCTCCATTTAAAACTGACAACCAGACTCTTATCAAGAAGAAGAAGCTTTGACAAAAACTCTTCTAAACCAAGAAGTATGCTGGCAGAAGTTTTTCCTACTGTGGTAGGTTGAATAATGTGACCTCAAAATTCATGTTCACCACGAATCTCAAAATATGACCTTTTTTTGGAAGTAGGCTCTTTGAAGATGTAGTTAAATAGGGATCCTTAGATGAAATAACCTTGAAATCTAGTGCCTGGTGTCTTGATAAGAAGAGGAGAGGACATGTAGAGATAAATAGGAAAGGAAGCCACATGAAGATAGAAGATAGAAGACAGAACTTGGTATGGGGAAGCTCTGAGCCAAGGAATGCCAAGGATAGCCTGAAGCTGCTAAACAGTAGGAAGAGATAAAGCATGATTTTTCCCTAGAGATTTCAGAAGGTACATGGATCTACCAGCACCTTGATTTTGGGCTTCTGGCCTCCAGAACTGTGAGAGAATAAATTTCTGCTTTATTAAGCTATCCAGCTTGTGGTACTTTGTTACAACAGCCCAGAAAACTAATACATGTACCATGAAGAAGTAACTAGAAGAAGAAATAAAGAAGAAAAAACAGAGCATGTAAAAGAATTTATAAAAAAGACCTCAATAATATCTGTGTGCCTCTGGATCCAGAAGTGCCTGCCCTTGGAGTTGGCTAATATATTTCCCTTATTCCTAAGCTAATCTGAGTTAAGTTTTTGTCTCTTGCATTTTATTTTAGGAAGGCTGATATACTAGAATAGCTTCTGTGAGAAACTTCCACGATGAAAACTTACCTTCACAAACAGGAACTTTTCCAGTCCAGGTGTTATCAGATCTACATACTCTATGTTCTGTTCCACCTGCTAAGAAGAAGCCAGGCTGGCAGGTATAAATGAGTGTATAGCCATGAGACGGAAGGTCCATTCCTACTACATTTGCATGAGCAGGAGTTTCTGGTTGTTTACAGCTGTGGGCTATATTAAGAAAAAAAAAAAAAAGAATAGCATTCATTTTTTATAGACATGTTAAGAAAATTTTGAGATGAGAGTCACAATACATATTAGAGGCATGTTATATAAATATACTTTTGCATAGTTATTCTAATCAATCAAGGAAATGTATCAATGTCAATATGCATATTAATTTCACAGGCTATCATGTCCTAAGCAGTCATCTGTGGAACATGGGTAGGTGTTAAGAGGGAAGCTAAAGGAGGAAAAAGACTTACTGGGGATAATTAAGCTCATAAATATGTTCTGTATCACTATTCTAGAAAGTCAAAATAATTATCATTTTAAAGGATCTAAGAAGTCCTTTAGTAAGATACCTTTCAAAGGTGGTCAAGCTCAGCTTTTCTATACCAGTTTATGAAATATTATTTTATTATTTATTTTATGTTTATTATAAATTTTAAAAAACATGTTTTCTAAAGTTAAATACAACCACAGCTCAGTATGTTACTCTGACATTAATACTTCCTAATGCAGAAATCATAACTTAATAATTTTTTACATGTGGAATTTTCTGGCCATATTTTGTGTCCATAAGTAGCAGTATCTTCATTTTTTTTAACTTCTGTCTCCTTTTCTTCAAGGTTCCTCTCACTCTTGATTCTCCACCTCTCTTCCATTTTACCCATATGTATGCCACTTCTTGGCCCTGCCCCCAGTTTCCATTTTATATCTTATAAATACTATTCCTTTCTCAGAGATAGATGCTACAAGGAATTTCCTTCCTAAACAAGAAGCATTTTCTGATGGTTTGTTCATGGATAGGGATACTTAAAAGCTTGCCTCTGAAAAAAATGTTCTGTGGACAAATTTGCTTGGAAAAAAATTTCCATTTGTTTCCCAATGGAGATTCACAAAGCTATAAATAAGAGCTAAAATGTTTAAAATGTTTTTAAAAAACATTTAAAAAAATATTGTGTGATAAACATTGTTATATGTTTTATATTTAATATGAATCCATTAATAACATTTAATCCTTATGGAGGAAATACTCTAAGGATAAACACAAAAAGTTAGCCTCTACTACATCCTTTTTTGGCAGAGAGGGGCATTACTATATTCTTAGTCCTCACATTGTGCACGTAGTAGAAGTTCTGAAATGCTTTAAGTAATCACTCTATTTAAATGATCATATCCTATATAGAAGTTATCAAAGAACTCTGGTTTACTATGAAATACCTAGTTACATCTCACACATGTTCTAAAGTACATGCTCTACTGAATTCTCTTTAAGGAATATTGCCATATTTAAGTATCAACCAACCAGGCATGTGAATGACTTCTCAGTGGATCATCCTGCTGCTTTTCAGTGAGCCTCGGGTCCATTGGGGCTTCCTGTGTTCATTCAGGTGGTTCTATACAGGGCTAGCCTAACTTCACAGGATTTATTGAGACTTCAGCAAATCCTAAAAGTTGGTCACCATTCTGATGAGTATTTCTACTCTTGCTTACTCTTTATTGTTTTTCCCCAGAAGGCTCAGGATTTTAAAAGATAGTAAAGAAGATAAAAAAAGAGAAGGTGGGAGGGTAAGAGATAAGTAATTCACCAGCTGAAATTTATTTCTAACTGTAAGTCAGAAAAGACAGCTTCATGACCTTGGGCTTTGTTCTTCTTTAATCTGTACGGCAAGTGCTCTCAATTTAGGGTCAGTGCACATTTAGAAGCTCCAGGAAATCCTGAAATAGTATTCAAATTTTTGGTCAAACTATTCATGCGTATTTCCTTCCATGGATGTTTCTATCTTTCTCAGATTCTCAGAGGGTTTCACAAGTGATAAAGAATTAAGAGGCACTAAGTTGGAGCCTTCTGTATTTCAGCATACTTCAGATTCATAGGTGCAGATCTCTAAATTGATAAACTAATAATTATCTAAAATTTCCAGATGACCAAGCTAAACACAATTACAAGAGGTTTGCAAAAAAGCCAAAATAGTGCTCCGTATCTTATAGCTTCTTCTTCTTCTTTTTTTTTTTTTCTTATAGCTTCTTTAGAAAGAATGCTCCTTAATGGGTATTGGGGTTTGATATAGTAATAAATTTATAGACGTAAATTATGTTTTATCATAATCTTTAAAAATCCATGTAATACATCTTTTGTACAGATTTAGATTTACTTCTCACTTGTAAGAAAAAATGCATATAAATTCCTATCTGTGGTAAGTATAGTATAATTTCTTAGCCACAATACTTACGTATGCACTCAGGCTGAATTCCACTCCATGTGAGGTCAGGAAGGCATGTGCGTGTTGTAGACCCTTGGAGAAGGTGTCCCTTTTTGCAATGGAACTGCACAACACTTCCTACCTGTAGCAAATTACAGAGAAAAATGCAAATGTACCAATGCAGCTTCTAATATGGCAACAAATAGAAAAAAAAAAAAAAAAAAACTTTGGATAAGAAAATGCTTTCAAAAGAAATTCTGCATGGTAGAAACTGGAAGGAAAAGATATTTAAAACTGATTTAAGGGCAGCCCGGGTGGCTCAGCAGTTTAACACTGACTCCAGCTCAGGGCATGATCCTGGAGACCCGGGATCGAGTCCCACGTCGGGCTCCCTGCATGGGGCCTGTTCTCCCTTGGTCCGTGTCTCTGCCTCTCTCTCTCTCCTCTCTGTATTTCTCATGAATAAATAAATAAATAAATAAATAATAATAAAACTGATTTAAAATAAAATGAAAAAACTTACATCTGTTTGTATACATATCATCATCAAATATTTGAATACCCAGTGCATGGATAGGTGCCAAACTTTTTGCCATGGTAGTCTGAAGAAAATATACAAGATACCAAAAGGCCAATAAGCTACATCTGAACACAAGACAGACAGGTAGATAGTTAAATAAAGATAAAGCAAGATGGTTGAAGACAGAGAAATAAAGATAACTAACAACTTAAGAGGCAAATGAATATAGAAGATCGTAAATGCAATATGAGATTATATGCAAAGGTGTTTAGATGCAAAGATTGTGATTGTAGCAAATATACGCTGTAAGATACGGAGTTTACACTAAGCTTTTAAGGATGTGGATTTTAGATAAATACATAGAACATAGTTTTCAAAGTGTGGTCCCCAGACTGGTAACCTCAGCATCATTAGGAACTATGTAGAAATGCATTTTCTGAGACCTTATTCCCAGGCTCCCCTGAATCAGAAACACTGAATGGGACCAGCAATCTGTGTTTTAACAAGCCCTCCAGGTGATTTTAAGGAACAATAAAGTGTAAGAACAACTGATAAAAAACATAGAAAAGATAAGAACACGATGTATGAAGGTTCAAATATACATCATATAGTTTAGGAAAAAGAGTACATTTGATTGGTTGACATTCACACAGTGAGCTGGGAAGTTTCAGGAGTGGGGGAGGTAAAGTGACAGTGAGATACACCAAAAAAGAAAACAGACCCCAGAGTAATGTGTATATGGCTTTAACTCTGGATCTGATCTTGCTTGAATAAGGTGTATCCCCTATTTGAGGCTGAATCTATAAATAAAGATAATATTTGTCTTGAGATTTGTTTTAAACATTAAATGACACAGGACATATAATATACTCCATACAGGGATGGCACATAGGTTTTAAATAAATTCCAACTATAATTATTAAGTCAAAGATACATGTAAGAATCAGTTTCTGAAGGGTCTCAAATAGCCAGCTACGGCACTTGAAATCTTTAATGAAATCATAAGGTTGCTAAAGCTCTTGCTAGAACAAGTAAAATTTGTGTTGAAAATTAAATTAGCCCATTGCATAAAGAAACTACCAAACAAACAAACAAAAAAATGACCAGCAGTAATTATAATCATGAAGCCAGCACTACTATATTAGATTTGAATGGATAAAGGCTGAATTAACTTGTGTCAGTAGACTTGGGAAGGATGTTGTTTACTCAAACTACATTACAAGGAGAAATCATCAGGGTTTATTAAATAATTATGGCTGGAGGACAAGGTGAGAAATATTTAGTGCCTGCCACTTCAGCCTTCCCCGAAATTGGGAGTCTGAGAATGATCAATCATCCTCTTAGTATGTTTCACAAATACCCTATGTCCTTCCTTCCTGGTTAGTTCCTACTCTCTGCTGCTAAAGGAACATGGCACTAAGCTTAAGGTGACATAATTTGATCCAAGATTCCATTTGGACCTTGAGAGTAGCTGAATGCTACAATTTCTTATATTCTCATTATTAGACAGAACTATGCTCTACCAAAAACATTCAATGTCAACCATCACTCTCTGATAGCAACCTTTATTCTTCCAGTTATCTTACATTGTGTCTTCCCAGACACCCTCACGATAGCCTTGAGTAGATCCCTTACCCTCTTGACAACCTGTTTTGTTCAGGGCCACTACACTGTCCAACTCCACTGTCTAACTCCAGTTAGCGTGTTCATTCTGGATTCTATATAAATGAAGTCCCTCAAATTGTACTCCAGAGCACACAGTTCACATACCCTGAAGTTATGCAATATAGGGCTACATATTTTGACTCTGTCATATAGACTAGATTAGGTGATTGATTATGTAGACTTTGTAATTTTGTTCTTCAGTAAAACCAGTTTTACAAAACCCATCTCCTATATCAATCCAGCGATCCTAGTTTAGAGTAGATTTTAGTTAATGGCTGCCACCTTCTACCCATAAATCTCCCCTCATTCAATCTTCCACCAAATACTGATAATTTTGCATCTTAAATCTTAAACTGTCTCATTCTCCCTTTCTCTACTTAATATATCCTGTTTTAGTCTTCAATATATTTTCTACAGGTTTGGTTCTCAAATTTTAGGGGGATCCCTGGGTGGCTCAGCGGTTTAGCGCCTGCCTTTGGCCCAAGGCGGGATCCTGGAGTCCCGGGATCAAGTCCCGCATCGGGCTCCCAGCATGGAGCCTGCTTCTCCCTCCTCCTGTGTCTCTGCCTCTCTCTCTCTCTCTCTCTCTCTCTGTCTATCAAAAATAAATAAATAAATAAATAAATCTTAAAAAATTTTTTTTAGCAGATATCACAATCAGGAGGACTTACCAGAACACAGAGAGATGAGCCTCCCTTGAAAGTTTCTGACTAGGTAGATCTAGGGGAAGCCCAGAATCTGTATTTCCAACAAGTTCTTAAGTCGTACTGCTCCTGCTTGGTCAGGGACCGCACTTTGAGAACTACTGTCGTAATTATAATTATAATAATTGTAATTACAATAATCATCTAACTTGTTTCCATTTCTCCAGTCTTGATCACATTAAATTTATTTTCCACATAAAGTCAGAGTGATCAAAATGGAAGTATGACCTTAACATTCTCCTTAAAATCTTTACTGTCTTATCACCCAGAGGATAAAGTTACATTGTGCTAAATTAATAGATAAAAGTCCCTATAACCTGACCACAGCTCATCTCTCTGGTTTCATCACTAACCATTTACTTTTACTCAAATTGTGCTCATATAATATTGAATTTTTGTAGTTCCCTTAATGCATGCTTATTTTCATGCTGTTTACCCTGCATTGAATGCTTTTCCCATCTTGCTTTTCCTAGATCTTATCCTAAAAGATTTAGCTCAGAAATTCTAGAAAGGCTTCCCAAGAACAATAGATTAGGAGAACTTTCTTTTATGTGCTCCCTTAGCAACTTTCAAAGTTACCGATGTTATCATCTATCCTATGAAATCACCCACACAGCAGGGGTTAGTTTCTCTAGACTAGGGACTGTACTACTCACCCTTGTGCACCAAGATCTCTTGAAAACGTTAGATCAACTGAAGGAACGGGGACTGATAATTTAATACAAAATCACTTAATAACTTTAAAAGATTTAACATGACTATAGTTTCTTAAAATACAGTGATATCCCTTCCATACTTTACATAGCAGGAAGCTAAATCACTGTTTATTCTTTGAAGGATACATTTGGGTGACTTCATTAAGACTTGATTTAATAAGATATAAGAAATATTTTGGATTACATAGCAAGACTTCTTTCCTAATTTCTGCAAACTTTTCCAAAGTCATCATAAATACTACTTTAAATATTAATCAGATGCCACGAAATAAAATTTATTTAATTTTTTCTATATCTCACAAACACATGAAATAACTATCTTTGTCATATTCACAAATACTTATACAAAATATCTAATATACTTAGAACCAAATTTAGTAGTTGATTAATTTTTTGTTCAGAATTTATTACAGTTAAATCATTTACCAAAATTTTCTCCAAATATCAGTGCATTAATAAATTTTTTTTTCAGTTATAAGACCAGTTGATAGTATACTTTATATAGTTCTCCAACCTCTTCCAACTTGTGATGATAGGTTCTTCTGATTCTAAATTAACTTCTAACATGCAAAATACCATTTGATCATTTGTAGAAAAATAATTTTCCATTATCTAATTCAAAAAATTCTTTTTTTTTTTTTTAATTCAAAAAATTCTTAAAAAATAATTTATGTACAATTTTCCTATCCATATTTACTAATAAAAAGTGCCCTGCTTATATAACCAATTATATACAATGCAAAAATATGAATATCATATCAGAAATTTAAAATAATCCATTTTAATAGCAGTCAATGTTTAAATAAAAATCACTTTAAGTTGGACCCAATTAGCATGTTTTGTGCAAAAGCATTATAAAATTTTAAGACATGTCAATTTAGTAAATATAATTTATCTTCTCTAATTCCTTATTGCTTTATTTTATTTTTTTCTTATCTCTTTATTTTATTTTATTATTTTTTTTTTTAATTTTTATTGATTTTATGATAGTCACAGAGAGAGAGAGAGAGACAGAGAGGCAGAGACACAGGCAGAGGGAGAAGCAGGCTCCATGCACCGGGAGCCCGACGTGGGAATCGATCCCGGGTCTCCAGGATCGCGCCCTGGGCCAAAGGCAGGCGCCAAACCGCTGCGCCACCCAGGGATCCCTATCTCTTTATTTTAAATGTTATATCTCAGTTCCTAAGCCATGAAGTCTAGATAGCTAATCAAGGCATAATAGAAACTTTGTATAAATATAGAATATTCTAAGTAAGACCTATCCATGTCTTTCATGATATTTCATAGCAAATAACTTTTGTTTTCCTAGAATTTTCATCACTGTATTTATTTGTGTCTGATTTTTAACATCATATATTAAAAATATGTTTAATATACATTTATATAACATACATATATACATCAAACTAAGGCTTCATAATTTATATGCTTCCTCTGTAGCTTATTGAAATAACCAATTTATATTTGTATTTTTTACTACGTGTTTACAATAAACATTCTACCCAAGAAAAAATAAAGTAGCTTCTAATAAAAGACATACATAGATTTTGACTAATAAAATTGATGTAGAAAGGCAGGATCATAAAAATGAAGGGACAAAATATATGCTTAAGATAAGATTCAAGGAAGTTTCAATGAGCATCAATTTTGGACTTGAGGTTCTTGGTTTAAAAAACTTTAAATTCTAGGATATCCTATAGTTTGTATTAAAAAGTTATCAGATTTTAATTAAAAACATTGGATGTTATGGGATTTTTGTTTTAAAATTCATGTCATCTTATTCATCATTTAAAGTCATGAAACAGGGATCCCTGGGTGGCTCAGCGGTTTGGCGCGTCTTTGACCCAGGGCGCGATCCTGGAGGCCTGTGCCTCTCTCTCCCTCTCTCTCTGTGTGACTATCATAAATAAATAAATAAATAAAAATTAAAAAAAAAAAGTCATGAAACACTATGTAACATGTTTGTCCCATTCAGTATACTTATATACTAATTTAGATTATAAACTGGAAATCATACATAATCACCATGGTTATTTTGGTAGGGCTAAAAGTCTTACTATTCTATACCTTGGCATTACACATCAAAGAGTGAGATTAAAAACATTTCATATCTATAATAACTTGAATATAACAAGTCCTCACTCCTAATGATGTGTCTTCCAAATCCACATCTCAATTTAAAGAGTGAGACAGCAGTTAGTGAAATATGTGTGTTTGGCATTAACTCCATAATTAATCTAGATGTTATATCAATCATTTTGACAGCTACTCCATTCACTACTGTTCTATTTTAGCCAAAAATAATTCTAACTTACAGTATTTTTGATATAAGAGAAAGTATGTTGAGTACTTTTTCCAATATTAGAGTTTTTGTCATCTCTAGCAATAGGTAATATATCCTTATATGTTAATAAATATATCTATGTTCAAATATCTATGATATGAATCCATATAGAAAAAGAGTGAATAAAAATATTAAAGAAAAAATAAATAAATGATTTGAGTGCCTGTGTAATTCATAACTTTCTCCTTTCTCTTGTCCCTCCCAGAAGTGAGTATCCTAACAGCTATAATTTTACTTAAGTCACTGCTGGCTACCTGATAAAACCAGGAATAGATAAAAAAGTTGAGATGTTCTGATTCTCTCTCTAGAAATTTGGAACTGAGTTTGAGACAATTAATAACTTTCTGTATGTGGCTGAGAGATAAATAGAAAAATACCCCCTTGATCATGTGGCCAATTTGCAAAGAGAAAAACAAAGTAGGCAGAGTAGTGGAAAAGATTGAGTCCTATTGTCCAGTTTCTAGATTCTAGGCTTGGTGGGTCTCACCTAGATCCCTTTTCTTGGGGTGTTTGACATACCTGCACATGGCTTATAATGTTTTTAGGCTTAAGCTAGCCCAAATGGTTTCTCTTAACTTGCAAGTGAGAGTTTTTCTCAACCAATAAAGATGGCTTATCCAGGATTCTATTTGGAATCTAACAATACATTAATATTAGTTAGAATCACATAAACTTTAAAATTTCCAAGGGCTTTGTACAAACTTATTAAATATATTTATTATACATATACATATATACTCACATACCAGTCATATGCATGTAAGAAAGTTGATGTCCCTAATCTAACATACTGAGAACATCATTTGTAATTTTAATAAAGATTAATATAATTATATAGAGTTTATCATATTTGAAATATAGTCTATTCATATTTATCTAAGTAGAATATGATGATCCAGTGCATACTTATTAGCCAAATAATATGCTTTCAGGGTTATATTAACCTTGGGATAACATTTTTCAACGGTTATAATTGAATTCTTACAATGCAGAGTTAATAATTCTATTCATTTCACGGATGACTATACTAAATTCATTCTTGCCCGTTTCCATTCCCGATATTTCAGAGAGTATGTATTAGAAAGGACTCATACTCTTCAGAAAATCACCTGATTTAGTGCACAGACACTACCATCAAAACTATATATTTTCTCAGGATATTGAGAAAAGTGAGTGAGTGA
This sequence comes from Canis lupus dingo, assembly GCF_003254725.2. Classification (NCBI taxonomy): domain Eukaryota; kingdom Metazoa; phylum Chordata; class Mammalia; order Carnivora; family Canidae; genus Canis; species Canis lupus. The sequence goes on from NC_064255.1 coordinate 12,597,268, forward strand.
CCAAAGTCAAGTCAATGTTCTCCTTCAGTTTCTTCATCTACATGATGAGGACTAATGCTCTTTAACTAGTTGTCCATTTCTCAGGATTTAGATTAATTGATAAAACCTTTTATAAAAATATGAAAATTAACAAGGCAGGAAACCACAAATGTTGGAGAGGATGTGGAGAAAGGGGAACCCTCTTGCACTGTTGGTGGGAATGTGAACTGGGGCAGCCACTCTGGAAAACTGTGTGGAGGTTCCTCAAAGAGTTAAAAATAGATCTACCCTATGACGCAGCAATTGAACTGCTGGGGATTTACCCCAAAGATACAGATGCAATGAAACGCCGGGACACCTGCACCCCGATGTTCATAGCAGCAATGGCCACAATAGCCAAACTGTGGAAGGAGCCTCGGTGACCATCAAAAGATGAATGGATAAAGAAGATGTGGTCTATGTATACAATGGAATATTCCTCAGCCATTAGAAACGACAAATACCCACCATTTGCTTCAACATGGATGGAACTGGAGGGTATTATGCTGAGTGAAATAAATCAATCAGAGAAGGACGAACATTTTATGGTCTCATTCATTTGGGGAATATAAAAAGTAGTGAAAGGGAATAAAGGGGAAAGAAGAAAAAATGAGTGGGAAATATCAGAAAGGGAGACAAAACATGAGAGACTCCTAACTCTGGGAAACGAACAAGGGATGGTGGAAGGGGAGGTTGGCAGGGGGTGGGGGTGATTGGGTGACGGTCACTGAGGGGGGCACTTGATGGGATGAGCACTTGGTGTTATTCTATATGTTGGCAAATTGAACACCAATACAAAATAAATGTATAAAAAAATAATAAAATAAAGCTTTCTAAAAACACCGATATAATGGAGACTGAGACATCTTTTTCACATTTTTGTATTATGTAGACAGGCCTGAGGCAAACCGGAAGAACTGCAAATGCTATCAAATCAATGTTCATACTGTGCCAGAACTGAAGATAAACGGAAACTATTTTTAGCAACAGAAATATGGCACTCTTGATGAGTACTTCCTTTAGAAATGGATTTTTTAGGTTCCCACTGAATTTCACACAAAATAGTACCATTTAGAAAAGTCTGCAACACAAGGCAATTGGGTAATGTGTATATTGGCTATTTCCTTGTGGAGTCAGTATGCACTTTGGCTCCCCTAAGGTCCCTGTAATGAAAAATTCGCTGAATCTCTACATAAAATCTAAATTAGAAAATGCGAAAATAAGAAAGTCAGCCACACATGACTGGGCATGCTGAAGAATTCCAATGTAACAATCCACCTATTGTCTAACAATAGGATAAATGATTTTCTCAGAAATTTCCCATGTCAGTGAAAATGTTTAAAAATACTTTAGCATTATACACATATTATAAGATAAACATATTTTAGTCTACTTGCTTTACTGAATAACCACATTTTTATGTTTGCTAACACTTTAACTTCTTTCATCTTTACTTCTGCTCACTGCTCCACATCTTCCTTTAGAATTTAATCATTTACCCCCTTGCCTCCTCTTACTTAGCCCTCTCTTGCATACTAACGACTACATATGGATTTTCCTATGCTCACAGCTATTTTCAATGTTTCTTTTGTTTTATTGTCAAGATCAGTTAGGAAGCTATTTTCTTAAACCACATATTTATTTTCCTAATGTCCTTTTACTTCCATGCTTTTGATGCCTTTTACTTTTTTTATATAGTTATGAATACAGATGTAAGCATGATGGTTTTCTATTTCTACCAATACGATTCTATGTACATCAATCAAAGAAGCCTTTTGGTCTACTTTTATACTAAATAGAAATACTTCTTTAAAGTACCTACTTGAAATCCAAAGGTATTGTTCTGAGATCCATGCCTTGGGACTCCTGGATTTTCACATGAGGTACGGGTGGGTTCTAAAATGAAGATCATAAACATAATGTAATCTTTAAACATAATATTCCTTTAAAATGTATAATATATTTAAATGCATATTTCTCACATACAAAGCAATTTTGAGTCATCTGGGGCTTAATGAAAACGACCATGGGTGTTAATAAAGAGTATAAATCTAACAGTATCTCTCCATGGACAGAAGCCTGCTAATCTTAAAGCAAGAATTCAGGTATACTATAATTTACATGGATTATGCAGTTCTCAAAATTTGAACCTTTCTAATATAAAAGCACTTCACATTCAACTAACTCTGTGGATAAAAAGTAAAGGAAAAATGAGGGATATGAAAAAAGAACACGTATATAAAATATTTGCCCAAGGACTTTGCTAAATTATAATCTTAGGATTGTAGGATAATATTCCCCTTAAGAAGTAAGAGGTTTTCCAGAAACTAGACTTAATTATTTGCATTTTTCAGGAACACCTGTAGGAGATTTAGGTATAAAAATGGTAGAATTGGGACGCCTAAGTGACCCAGCAGTTATGCATCTGCCTTTGGCCCAGGGCATGATCCTGGGGTCCTGGAATCGAGTCCCACATTGGGCTCCCTGCATGGAGCCTGCCTCTCCTTCTGCCTATGTCTCTGCCTCTCTCTGTCTCTCATGAATAAATAAATAAAATCTTTAAAAAAAAAATGGTAGAACTAGTAGTCTCTGAATTGGCTACTTTATAAAACAGAATATTTGGTTATTTTACCAAATGTGACATTTAATTTAAAAGAATAGAAATGTGCTTAGAGCCATTTTGAAGTCAATGTATTTTTTTTTTTAAGTAGTCTCCATGCCCAGTGTTGAGCCTAATGTGGGGCTTGCACTCAGGACCTCGAGATCAATGTGAGTTGGAGCAAGTTTAACATTTGACTAGGATTCATTAACTATAAAAATATATGCAAATGTTAGTACTTGAGGCTATTAATCTGAGACCTTTGTCCTTTTTCATTTTACTGATAAACAAGAAAATTATTTTGAGTGTTTTTGGGGAAGTTTTTTTTTTTATATTTTATTTATTTATTCATGAGAGACAGAGAGAGAGAGAGAGAGAGAGAGGGGCAGAGACACAAAGAGAGGGAGAAGCAGGCTCCATGCAGAGAGCCCAATGTGGGACTTGATCCTGGGACTCCAGGATCACACCCTGGGCATAAAAGCAGACGCTAAACCACTGAGCCACCCAGGGATCCCCTCTTCCAGAAGTTTTAAATGCTAAATACAACATCATATATTTTAACAGTATTGGTTTTCAGTGCCTTCCAATTGCTTCTATATTTTACATTTATTTTTCATATTTAGCCAACTATACTTTATAGGATAGAGAAAATAATTAATACACTATATACTAGTAATACATTACTAGTATCTAGTAAATCTAAGATTACTGAGAATAATTAACCTTTAATTAATATTACCTATGCAGTGAGGTGACGAACCACTCCAAGTGCCATCTGCTTGACATATTCTGGTGCTTGATCCCACTAATATGAAAGGAGAATTGCAGCTAAATGAAACCTCTGACTGGTATATAAAGCTTTTGCCTTCTCTTTTTCCTTGGGCAGGTATACCAGGGTCACCACAAAACTTAGCTGAAAATGAAAAGAAAGATAATTACAGCAAAGACTTAGGATTCATCAGAGTAACAGTTTAGAAGTGATGAAAATAACTGGAATACTGAACTGAAGTGACATGTTATTCACGTTAATGTATCCCAAAGAAATTTTTTTAGCACTTGTTTGTGTGATAAAAACTGAATGTACAATTCAGGATAATATTCAAAAGAAGTTTGATTGAGGTATTTTCCACATAGTAAACCACCTTAATAACTGTAGAATTTTTTGTATTTTTGTTGTTGTTTTGTATTGACCAGAATCAAACCACATATCTGCACAAATTCTTTTTATATGTATGTAACAGTACATTTACTTGTTCTGTTGTACTCTCTTGAACACTCAGAGCACATACCCTAGTGTTTTATTGTCTTCCTCTTTGAAATTCTGTGGAGGATTTTTGAGTGTTTTTTAAAGAGTAAAGAAGCCAGTAGAGTCCAAATCTATACCAAACCAAGGAATCTCAATGTTCCATAGCTTTTGAAAATACCATCTTGACAGAACTTGTAAACAAACTGAATAGATTATTACATTCAACATATATTTCCTAACAACTAAAAGAACTTATCCTAAGAAGTTTCAGATACTTAGACTTATCAGTAAACAAACTAAGATTCCTGCCCTTGTGGAATTTATGTATTTTTAGGAGAAGCAAACAAAAAAAATAAAAAAGGTAGAAAAGGTAGTATGTGGGAAGGTAGTGAGTCCTGTGTGGATAAGTAGTGTAGAAGAAGGGATTCTGGATTGTGTATGTGTGGATGTGATAAATGGTGGGAGCTGGGGGTGGGTTTCAAACAAGATGACAAGGGTGTCTGTCAGGATATCTTAAGGGAGAGCATTCTGGATAGAGGAAACAGCACCACCAAAGGCCTATGTTGCAGCATGTCTAGCACGTTGGAGGAAAAATAAGACCAGCTCACTGAAGCACAGTGAGCATGCAGAAATATAATAAGGGATGAGATCAGATGGTTTCAAATCTAGTAGATAACCTAGACAAAGACATCATATATTTTCAATTTGTTTATTGTTCTAAAAAATACATAATGCATATTTACCATTTTAACCATTTTTAATCATATTTGGTTTTTAAATTTGCAGATTCAGCATCTGAAAGCTTTAAGTATCAATGCTCCCTCAGAATGGTGCATTATCCAAACCAAAGATATTTTTGAGTCTGAAAGGATACCTCTAACTCGATAGGACAACAGGAATAAACTAGGAATGCTCAGGCAAACAGGAATGGATAAAATACCTTAATAACAGAATACCTTAGCCTTAAACTCAAGGTACAGAGAGAGACATTTCCTAAAATTCAGGATTCTAGAAGAGACCTAAATTTTCAAACGTTTTTTAGGAACTACTTTTTTTTTTTTTCTTTATAAAACTGTTAAAAGTAAGTATAAAATAACGCTCAACAAAATAAATTTAGGGGAAAATTTCAGAGTAAATGTTACCTGAACACAGTTACCTTTAACACAAATAACATAAACATTTGTTTAATGTGTTCTGTTTCAATTTTTAGCACTTCCTAGATACTATAAATCTTTGTGCTACTAGCAATATAACATCCTTCTAGCAATATAACACTTCTAGCAATATAACATCAAACCCTAGAACCTGGGGTCTTCCTCATAGTAACCTTTGTATCTCTAGTACATTTTGAATTCAGTGGCTATTTTCTCAGTGCACATTAGCAATGGGCATTTCAGCTTAGCAATCATTTCAATGACAAATTATTTAGTAACCTACTTCTAAAGTGTGTCTCTTGCATATTTCTGCTGAGTCATTCCTCTCAGAATCTTATCTTTATTCAACAAAGAAAAGAAAGGAGGGAAATGCAACCACATGAACTCCTCAAACCTGCTCCCTACTTGCCCCTCAATTCTTTATAATTCCATTGTTTTCTGTCTGTAGATTTTCATGAACTAAACTGAACAACCTATTGGTGTCTAGTTTAGAGGCTGAAGACACGGGGTTTATTTTCAAAAGGCTTCGGTTCACAATGACATACACTTTAAGATGAAAGAACATACTTTGAACAAAATGAAAGCAAAAAGACTTTCCCTTCTATAAAGTCCCTAAAATGAATGAATTTGGCTGTTCGATGGATAAGAGCATTATCTCTTTAGTCTACCTTCTCTGAACTGGAATTGATACTTTAATTTAGTGGTAGTACAACCGCAGGCCATATAACAATGGTGCCCTAAATGATGACAGGGTCACACAGTGTCCTTACAATTTGATTCCTCTCTCTGAGCCCATGTCATTATTAATTAAAATGTCATGAGTAAACACACTTACCAGGAGTTCTGTTATATGTAGTAGAAATCATACATGTAAACCAATTCAGACAAAGTGAGCTCTATTACATTTGGATAGTCATAATTCAATGTCAATAGTAAGTATTTTATTATTACTTACATTTTAATAGAACCAAAAAATAAAATATCATATCAAGATACTATTTGACTGAGATTTTCCCAGTGGTAACAAACAAACTTTACCATGAATTCATCTCTGTAAATGTCCTTGTCCCTATCTATTATGAAGCACCCATGGAATATCTAGTCTTATTTAGAACGAATTGATTTTTTCTAAGATACTCCTTAGCATAAAATAGAATTTTTTTTTTTTTTTTTTTTTTTTTTTATAAAATAGAATTTTAAGGGACAATTTGTGTGACATCAACCTTGAGGTAGTATTGGGAGATAGTAGCATATGATGAGATCAGGAGAAAAGAAGAATAAGGGCACAGAAGCCCATAGGCGATTTGGCTTCCACTGTGAATGAGAAGATTAGAAGAATCCAAACAGTTTCATCCATTACCTCTGTCTAACTTCAAGGCCATGGGAATTGGTGGGGTGCTCCTCTACCCGATGCGGCAAAGGAAGGGAAGACTAGGAACAGGATAGCAGTAGACACCTCTGAATGAACACTGTCCATATCCTGTGCTACAATAATTTGTGTAAAACACAAAGCTGACTTTTGTTTTGTTTGCGATCTTCCCAATTAATTTTGAAGTGACACTTGCTGGAATACATTGTAAAGTAACCTCGGTAAGAAAATATTAATCCCTCCTCTCCATGCTTACCCTAATCGTTTAAGGTATAGGCACTATCATGAGAACTTGATTTGAATGAACATGTACAATAACATGGATTTATTGTGGAAAGAAATTTGGGAGTAAATTAGAGTGTTCAGTTGAGACAAACTGTACAAAAATAAGAATACTTTTCCATTAGAATTAACCATAAGGGTCTTTATTTTGAAAAATAATTTTTTTGAAAAATATTTTTTTAAATAAGAAAAGCTTGCAAACAAAGCAGTTTAGCCTAACATTTGGAGTCAGAGAAGAAAGAACATAATAGGTGGATTACAGGAAAAGTAGCTACATTGGTAAATGCGATGTTCTATCGAATTGTAATTATGACTTGGAAGGAGCTTTAACAATCTCATATTCTAGCAAAACCTGAAAATTTTAATTAACTAATAATCTCAGTCAAGCAATTCCAAGAGAGTGAAAATGGGAAAACATAACTTTAAGTATGGAAATTATACTTACGTAAGCACTGTGGTACTTCTCCACTCCAGGTACCGTTGCCTACACAGGTCAGAACAGCAGGAAAGGATAGTTCATAGCCTGGAGAACAGATGTAGCTAATACTAAAGCCCCAGTCAAAATTTGTTCCTTCCAACCTTCCATTAGAGATCTGGGGAGGAGCTGGGCAGGTAACAGCTGCAATTACATTCAAAACGATTAAGACACAGCTGTTGAAATATCCCGGATATAAAATAAATAAATAAATATATATATATATTTATATATATATATATATATATATTTATATATATATATAACAAGCTGCCTGACATTTAAGGGAAGCAAATAGAAGATGACCTTCCATCTAGTATACTGTAACTGGTAAATTATTGGTTTTATATAAAATTACTTTTCCAATGACCTTTAGACAGGCTGAAGATTAGGGCTGTTTGGCTACATACAGTGTTAACATGATAGAAAAGAATTTGCAAGCAATTCTGTGACATTTGGGAAAAAAATTAGATCAGGTAACTCATTAAATATTCAAATGGCTCTATCAACCACTTTAATTCATATGTTAAAATTTACTGTATGGTTTTTAAATAAATTATTAAATGTTTAAACATTTATTTTAATATTTGTTTTAAGTTGGCTTCAAACAGAGATGGGTAGGATAAAGTGACAGAGATGAAGGGAAAAGGAGGGGTACACACTGCAAAATCTAAAAAGGAATTACTGTATTTTTATGACTAGCAATGTATATGAATAATTTTTGGAGTTACATTACCATTATCAGAATCAATTAATGATGTATGAAATAACTTCTAAATGCAAAATGTCTGTTCATTTATTTTCATATACTAACTGTATATATACAGTGACCTGATTCAGAAACAGTGTAATCAAGAAGAAAAACATAGACATTGAAATTATACTTTCTGTTAGATTAAACTATCAATTCACAGATGTTTAAAAAAACACCTGAATGAGAATCTCAGTATTATTATAGAATATAAATAGCCTGATGTTGCATCCATAACATTCCATAATCAGAAAGATTGGCAAAAAACTATAAACGTATCTCTAGTGCAAAAATAATGCCTATATTTATGCAAATTTATGCCTATGTAGACTAAAAGGTCAATGCTAGATTGCATTAAGAAACATGTTCTTTTCTTTATGAAGAGTAAATTTTATAATTCAATATGATTGTTCTCAAGTTATAGAAAGTTTTTTCCCCATCTTTGAATTGTTTGACCCAAGTGGATCATCATATTAAATGCAAATTCATCAAGATGATACTCCCTTCAAAATATTCACTAATCAATATAAATGATGATAGTGAGTACATATCAGAGCACATGATATTTCTGTTGTTTTGATTGCACTAAAAATCATTGTCATGGCTCACAAAAAGATATAATGATTATTCTTGAAATATCATTTTTAAAATTCCATATGTTATTATCTATATGGTTTTAAAATAAAAACTGCAGCAATTTTCAGTATCAGAAAAAATGAAATAATAGAAGAACATGATTTAAACTTACTTTAAATTTTCATATTAAAAAGTAAGTATATGGCAGTTTATCACTTATAAATATTGAAGAAATTATCGTACCTCTACAAGTTGGTATTATTCCACTCCATGTGCCATTAGTTGTACAAGTCCTAATTCTGGAGCCATTCACTTCCATTGTATAACCTGGCTGGCACATGTAAGAGACATTTTGTCCAACGACATAATCATCTCCATATCTCAGTCCATTTGCTGGTATGCCCGGGTCTCCACAACTGATTACTATCAGGATTGGATTAGAAGAGCAGATGGTTAATGTGCCATGCATTTAATGGAGAGAAGTAGTAAGCATATGGCATACTTAATATATAAGTAGGGGAAATTAGTTATCATGTTCATTTTTTAATCATAAAACATAAGCATATTTAAACCACACACTGGCAATTCCTGATTATGATCAGGTATGCTTATTACAGATTCTATGCACATGTTTAGAAACTGTCATTTAGACTCTGAAGAAGCTAGTTTAATAAACTATTACACTGTAAGGAACTCTGATGCAGTAGCCTCTTTTGATCTGCATTAGGTGATCATGGAGAAGTCATCCTATAGAATCAAGATTTCTAATATAATTCGAAATCCATGTATTCCTGTATATGGCAACTGAAATATCTAATTTTTCAGGCTTGCTGGACTGACAGCATATTTTCTGCATAGTGTCACTCAGCTGAATATTATAACTTTTTTTTGTTTTTGAGAGAGAGGAAGTATGTGGAACTAAGTACAAGTTGGGAGTGGAGAGGGAGGAGAGGGGTGCAAAGGGAGAGAGAGGGAGAAAGAGAGTCTCAAGCAGTCTCTATACCCAGTGCAGAGCCTGACTCAGGGCTGGATCTCATGACTGTGAGATCATGCCCTGGGCCAAAATCAAAAGTGAGACACGTAACCAAATGAGCTACCCTGGAGCTCCATGATAGTTTTAATTAAAACAATGCTACGTGCAAAAAGAATGCTTTCTATTGAATAAATGAAAGAATAAGCTATAAAATGTGAATCTATACATGTAGGACAGGATACATGATTTTAGGCAATGAAAATGCCATAGATAGGGACAGAAAAATAAATTGACCGTTTTTACCAACTCATTGCCAACTCAAGTGAAAGAATGATCTCTAAGAAATTGCAGTCTTCACTCTGGGATGCATTTGCTTTCTATATTGGGGGTAAGTGAGAGGCCTACATCAATCTTACTAAATATGCCTTGTTGACATCCCAGGACAGGGAGAGCTGCTGCCCTGTTCTCCTCTAAGACTCTATAAATATACTTAACTCCTACCTGTTTCATGCTTGCACCCAGGCCCCCACAAAGGGGTGGAAGATAATTGCAATGTGAGACTCTCTCTGCTGATGACACTATGGACTGGCTGGGCAGAGAGTATCTGTGGTTCCAGACTAGGGGTGGGAATGGGTAGATTAGGCAAGGCCAGGAGTACCACAGGGTAGGGAGTAAATGGCCTCTTAACCCTTTCTAGGAAGACAGAGAAGCAGAGAGGCTGACTATGTATGGGCAGATCCCTCAGCACATACTCCATTGTCCCAGTAGACTTTACTTACAAAATACAAATTTAAAGTTGAAATGAAGACATTTAAGACTGCAATCACAGAGCATTAAACCTCAGCACAGGACCCTTTTGAGCATGAGGTTCTATCAATTTTATTGGCCCACAAAGCTAGCTCTGGTTACATATACAACATTATCATTTATCATGCCACACCAAATGTTTCAGACAGACTTGAGATAGTAGAGAAAAAAAAAATAATTTTAAATTTTATAATATAGCAAAGATTATATAAAAGCCACAAAAGCATTTGCTGTTTTAAGGGACATGATTTAAGACTGATAAGGACAGGGAATTATCTAAAAGCTTTTCAGCAGCTAAGAGAGAAAGGAAAATACACAAGGTTACACTATTTCTTTTCTGGAGATTTAAAAATAAATGGGTTATTTACCTTTCAGTATCTTTTTTTTTTTTTGGGGGGGGGGGGCTTTTAAATCGTTTTGTTCATAAAAGGGTAAATAACTTCATCAAGTAAATCTAGGCTATATTCTCACATTTTTACTTTTAATTAATTCTTCAGCAAAGACTCTCTGATCATCTCATGGGTGCCACCAGAGTGAGGGATCAGATTAGAGAAGTATTTTGGAGATCTAGGGCCAAAGACTAAAACTAGATTAAGGCATGGAAGACCTTAATAGCACTTAGGTTACATTGTATTTATTAATTTACCATTAAAAATTATGAGTGTCAAGATTTCTTTCATATTATTCTAATCCACTAAGCCTAAGAAGTTTTAAGACCATGAATAATGGCATTTAAATTAAAGAACAATATTCACAGCACTTCACCTGATAATCCTCAGAGCCCTGGAGACAGTTTGCTGAAATCACCATTGACTGTTTCTGGCTCTTAATAAGAGTTTTGCATATAGGACAATTTTTATTCTTTTAATTATTGCAGAGGAAACATTTTTTTTTTAATTATACAACTGAGTTAAATAGGAAATCAAATTCTGCTTATTTACCAGGAATGTCACTTCAAAATTGCAGTTTTGAAATTTTGTTTCAAAATTTACAATTATATACAAGTATTAAGCCTTCAATTTATTTATTTTTTTTCATTTTACCTTCTGTCCTTTTATATTTTTAACCTACAATCCAATTAAGATGAGGAAAATTAAAGAGCACACCTACAAATTGTTGTTGTTTTCTAGGTAACAATTTGCAGATTGAAATAGAACCCTGGTAAGAAAGAACAGTTAACCTGATCCTAAGGTACAATGAGCTGAGAGGCAGCCACTGAGAGAGAAGACAGAGAGGTTATCTTACAAAGAGGCACCGAGAAAGAGTTTGCATATTGTGGAGCTTCATGAATGAAATGCCTGACAACAACAACAGCTTCACAAGGATTTCTTTGGTGGCTTCCTAGTGAAGCAAAGGCCCAAGAAGCAGTTTCCAATAGCAACGGTCTTTGTAGACAGCACCTGCTCCCCAAGTCAATTCATTTACCACCAGTTTGTTTTTAGCAACAAAAAGGAGGCTGTTAGTCTATTCAGACAAACCCTTTAGAATAGTGGCTCTTTAGGGTTTTACCCTAAATTCAGAGACATCAGTACATGACAACAGAGTGCTATGCTTTATTGCAAGAAAAATATTTTCAAAGGTCACCCAAACCCCTAAGCACATACACTCATGTGCACACACACACACACACACACCAATAAACTCCACGAAGATGACTATTTTGTCTCTTTTCTGCACTGGTGTATTTTCAGGGCCTAGTCTAGTGCATCACTCATTATAAAAGATTAAGTAAACGTTTAAAGAATAAATATGTGAATGATATGAAGGGATGATTAACTCAATTTAAAAAAAAAAAAAAAAGCATTGTTTTAAAAGTTTGAATTTATTTTGGTGGGAGGTCTTTTCTCATTAGCGTCTATCATGTAATTTATGCCCATGTGGCATCATTTATGATACATCTAAATAGATAATCTCTATGCTAAAAATAAAACATAATTGTGGTAATTCTAGTCTCTGCCACTTCAAAACTACTTTCTCTTTTAACTTAAATGAGAATTATAAGTATGCATTTGTAAATAAAATAGGATCATATTGCTCACACTTTTATTCCCTTATATAGATATACATGCAATATAGTTTATGTAACCAAGTCCTGGAGGTTTGAGTTATCTCATTGTTTTGTTTTTTATTAGAGAAAATGCAGTAATGGACCTTCTCACTCAGGCATAATTATACATGTATTTTTGTAGATTTCAGGCTCATAAAAAATTCTACTGTAGCAGAACAAAATTCCTGAAAGGTGGTCATTTCTCTGATGGTGCTTCTGGTTTTATATAATCTTCCAATTCAAACCTTGATTTCCTTTTTAGATCTCAGAGATAGATTCTCTCAACCTTGACACTATTTTGACTTTTGGTACTGACTAACTTTTGATGGGGGGGTGCTTTATGCATTGAGAATGTTTAGCATTGATTGACCTCTATCTGCTAGATACTGATAGCACACTTCATTCACCCACACTGTGACAGCCAAAAATATCTCCAGACACTGCCAAATATCCCCCAGGAAGCCAAATCACCCCTGTCTGAGACCCACTGCACTGAGAGATAGCTCTCTCTCCATGAGGAGATTTAGATGCCTTTTTAAAGCTTCACTTTACCCAGTTTCATGCTGGGATATCTTCTCTAGCTTTCTCCTGTGTGAGAGTAGCTTCATCTTCCTGAACCATTTTCTATCAAAAGAAGAAGAAGAAGAAAAGAAGAAGAAAAAAAGAAGAAGAAGGAAAAATCTGAGAATTCTTAGTTTGGTAACAAAGATCCAGTAAGGACCATTTCAGTCCTGGTTATTTGGAACAAAAGCCTCAGATTCATTTATCGCTGGATCTGATTGAGTATGCTGTCCTTGGCCCAAGCAACAAGACCTGCCAGATACCAGGCATTAATCATTTTGGAAGGAGTCCTAGTGGGTTAAAAAAAAAAAAAAAAAAAAAATTCCAAGAAACAAATGAATGTATTTCTTTTTAGCACCGAAAGCCAATCCTTACTCCACTTGACAAGCCCTGTTCTAGTGCAGATGTATCTTCTTCCCAAAATACTATATGCACCATATGCTTTAGGTAACAGAGATGGCTCTGCTTGATAAGACATCAAAAGGTAAGGGTCTTATACTGTATTTTTAAGTATTTGCTTGTACTTAGTTTCTAGATATTTTCTCTCATTCTGAACATCACAGAAAAGAATTTCACCAAATTTTGTAATCAGAGTACTTTTATGGGCTTCTTGGTATTATGACAAATATTTTTTTTTTCCTTCCAGCTTGGTTTAGTTCCATGGATGTTTCTTAACATAATTCCTCTGCCAAAGTGTGCATGATGTTTGGATGCATGACCTTGATCTCATGATATACTCTTTTAGCTACCCAAGACAAAACTAGTTATTTGGGGGAAGCTTCTCACTCCAGAAGTGACAGTGGGTTCGATGAGGTCCTGTCTGGAACAGATAGAAGAGTTCTAGTTATGTGAGGCATCTTTTAGAGAATGATTAATTAAATATGCAATTTCTCAATTCATTTATAATCTTAAACTGGCTGAATATTTGCAGGTAGAATTTATGTGAGAGAAATTATACCTTTTTACCAATATCTCTACTCTGGCTAGATGTGAAAAGGGGAGGGTGGGGGCATTACCATTATTATTAAATTATGTTTATTCCAAAAGTGTTTCCAAAAATCAGTAAAATGAACAAGGCAAATTCACCCATGTGATTGGACTATGTTCTTTTTTTTTTTAAGAACAGAAAAGGAGTGTGTGTGTGTGTGTGTGTGTGTGTGTGTGTGTCTAGTAGCCAATCAAGCAAATGAAGGTACATTTGCTAAATCACCCTGGTGGAAAATTCTCAAAAGGCAAAACTGCTTGGAATATTGATGATATTTCACTGGCCTATGAATTAGAGACCAGAGATGTTACTGACTGGACTCTGTTCTCAGTTCCTAGGAAAGTACCCAAAGATGGTAGATTTTATGTAAATGATTTTTTATTAACTAAATCCATAAGTAGTCCGATTACCTTATATAGCCACAGTTCTGTATTTTTAGATAAAAAAATATACTGCTATAGGCTAAAAAATAAAATTATATTCTAAAAATTAGATCACTACTCCGATTTTCACTATGCAGGAAGAACTAGTTTCCTAAAGATAACAAGCCTGTGGGGGGGGGGCGGGGGGGACAACAACCACATAGAGTAACTAAAATTTTATTTTAAAAAAAGTAGAAAAAATCCAAATAGAATTTAATTCTTTTTACTTTACTTTCACCACAACATTGTAAAGAGATAATTCATTCACCTATATTTTAAGGGCTTTATTAATTTCCTCAAGGGTCTCTGTTAATTCATATTCAAATCATCTTATATTGAATCATTTATCATATCATCTGTCTTGGTGATTTTATCTCTTTCAGCTGGTATTATTCCAATTCTAGCAGATCTACTTTGTCATTGATTATGTGAATGATTCAACAGTAGCTCGATTCATTTCCTTTGACTCATCACATCAAAATATTTCATCTCTTGCAAGATTTGCAGATTTATTATTAACATATATTTACACTGTATGTTTGGATATTCCTCTTGAGACAAACAACAAAATTATTGACAAGAAATATAGAAGAAATTGTAATTTTAAGCAGAAAGAACTGGTGAACAAAAACAAATCTTTTAAGTGGTCAATTCATTAAGAAATGATATAACTCTGTAGAACTCAGAATGGTAAATGCAGAGAAATTGTAAAAACTAAAGAAGAACAGGCTATAAGTTAACGAAACAATCCCATATGCATTATACGTAATGTGTTATATTTAACATAACACATTATGTTAAATGTGTGAAGATCGAAAATAAAGCAAGAAAACAAAGAGAAGGAAAAATACAAAAGGAGGGAATGAGGTGAACTTGATAAAATTGTCCCTTGAGTCAAAGAGACTTGTGTTTAAATCTTAGATCCTACATATACTAGCTGTGTTACCATGAGGAAGACAGTTGTATTTCCTCTGTAAGATACCATTTCTTCAAATATGATACAGAAAAAAAAAACAAACAAACAAACAAATATGATACAGAAAGGCTAACAGTATTTAAGTGAGAGAATTTGTGTAAAGTACTTAGTACAAATCCTAATGACTGGTAAATACTCAATGATAGATATTATTCTTTATGAGTAAAAATAATAACAATTTGATTGGAAAGAAAAAGAATGGAAAGTTTTGTTTGGTTTAGGTGGGCTTGCCAAAAACTGTTGCTAAGGCTTTGGTTTGGAAATTCAGTTCAGGCACTTTACATTTTCTTCATATGTAATTTAATTCATTTCACATTCTTATTTAGGTCCTTGTACAGAGATGCTAAAAAATAGTGTCTTCAAATGGCAATCAATTAAATCAAAATTTATTAAATATATTTAAAATATTTATTATTTGAATTTAACTTCTCTGGTACATATAGGAAATTATTAAATTGAATGGAAAATTCCATCTATATGTGGTAGAAATAACTGTTCAGCAGTGAGGTCTGCTAGTAGTCAGTAAGTCAATTAAATACTTTGATGCCTCAGTTTCCTGATCTACAGGTTCAAGTCTATAATACAATCTCTTCCAGATCGAAAATTATATGGTTCTTTCAATAATGTGTTTGAATTGACTTCCACTGCAAATTAACGAGAAGAAATCTGAGTCAGTGGTTGTAATTCAGTTTGACCACCACATATAAGCATTATCAATATGTTAGAGTCTTTAATTGTAGAAGTATAGCCTATTTTGATTTCCATTGAAACCTCTCTCTGTGCTCCTCTTTCAGGGATATTTTTGGCTTTGTTTTTGGTTCGGATTGCTACTGGGCTGTTGGCACTTTTTGCCTATCAAGTGAATCAACTATTACCAATTCTCAGCTTTTAATTTAATAGTGATTCATCATTTAAAAGCTAATGCTCGGGGATCCCTGGGTGGCGCAGTGGTTTGGCGCCTGCCTTTGGCCCAGGGCGCGATCCTGGAGACCCGGGATTGAATCCCATGTCGGGCTCCCGGGGCATGGAGCCTGCTTCTCCCTCTGCTTGTGTCTCTGCCTCTCTCTCTCTCACTGTGCCTATCATAAATAAATAAAAATTAAAAAATAAATAAATAAAAAATAAAAGCTAATGCTCAAAATACCTTATTTAACACAATATTTCCCCTTGGAGAACTGACATAAGGAAAGAAACTTTCTTTATATTTTTGATATGTTATTTGCAACCAATCTGTCTTGAATTAGGTGATATTTAACTTGATTTAGAATTTCTAAGGAAAAATGAAGACAATCCAATTAAATGCAATTTTCAGTCTCAAAAACTGAAATATGTTTATTTATCTTTAGCAAAATTGGAAAACATCTTAAATAAAAGACTTAGGTATTTATCCATGACTAAATTAAATTGTTATTTTGTGAAAAAATATGTTATTTAGCAGATTTTCTTTACTCTGAGTTACTCATTATTTCAGTCTTTTTGATAATTGTATGTTAAATGCATACTATATTCCAGAAACTTGTGCCATGTTATCTACAAAATTATAAGCCCTCTCTGCAAACATTTTAAGATGTAGGGAAATTATAAGTTATGTATACTAATAGTTAAAATGTAAATGAGACATTTCATCAGTCAACAAGCAATTACTTAGCCACTCATATATTCGGTTCTGTGGTTCTATGTTCCACTCTACAAAGTTAGAGAAATAAATAGACCTGGTTACTACTGTCCTATGAAGTTTACTGTTTAGCAGTGTAAGTCATTGCCATTGGGGGAAAAAAAAAGTTAAACATAATGGAGATATCCCTTTCAGTTAAAAGGGATATGAAGAAGAAATGTCTTGGGAAGGCTTAACCAAATGTGTCATTTGAACTGATGATTAAAAGATCCTGGAATACAGTTATAAAGGCTCAAATGAAGTAGTGTTTTATGGAAACAGTAAAGCATATTTGTTAATTGTTAGATTTTTCACTATCACAAAAAATTGGCACATTTTCAAAGTAAGCAAAAGAATTTCTTTCCTTCAACATGGAGAAATCAAGGAGAATTTATTCTCCATTTGAAACAACCAGAAAAAAGCAAGCAAGCAAGCAAGCAAGAGAGAAAGAAAGAAAGACCAGGTTCCATCGGGCATTAAAGCACAGAAGCACAGTGATCCTTGAGAGACAAAACAAATGAGGTGAGTCCTACAATTGCCCCATCTTACTGTGGTAAGAGAATTTCCAGGCTTTGGCATGGGAGGAGAATCCCATGTGGAGCCTGGCTGACTCCCTGAGTTGAAGAGATGGATCTACAAGTCAGAAGACAACAAAATGGATAGAGTTTGAGACAGAGTACCAGAGAGAACATGTACAGAAAAAAAAAAGAGAGGGAGAGAGAGAGAGATCTAGAGAGAGGTCCTTGAGTATTCATCAAAATACTGATCAGTTTGTGAGGACCTGCCCAAAGTCAGGTAAAGAATTACCAAAAGATTGATGTAACAATATCTGGGGCTGACATAGGGCCAGGAATATTTTTACCGACTCCAATCAACAACTGGCAAGTGTTCTGCTATTATAGATGTGCCTAATATGTTCTATTCAGTGCTTATTTCAATAGTCTCCTAGTTACAGCCTTCACCTTTTAAAAGACACAATACACATGAGGCACCTCAATAGCCTGGTCATTGCACACAATCTTTGCAGGCCAGATAGTAACTACGAGTGACTTTCTCCAGCTACGCAGATATGATGTGACATGACTTTGATGGCATCCTCCTCTGGGGTGATTCATTTAGCCAGTCATTCAGATACAAGTACTCACAAAAGAGTTAAATGATTAAAGTAGGGAAATGGGTCACTGGCCCACACACAGGGTAAAGATTGTCTTTTCAGTTGGTTTCTGGTCAACATCACATCAGCCAAGGGCTGCTCCACCACTGACACTGAAGAACAACTATTGACCTTTGCAACTTCATAATGTTAAAAGAAAAACAAAAACAAAAAAACCCCGACAAAAGCCAATACCTTTTTGAGTCCTGGAGCAATGTGTTCCTCATTTACAAATTTTAAAAACCAAGTCAGTTATTGATATGTGTTAGATTGACAAAATAAAATTGTTTTCTTGGATATTTGATCTTGATTACAGCTGATAATTCATCTCCATTCTTTAAAAAAACTGTTAAATTACATTTAACAGCACTGACTTTCTGTGGCTCCTCTTTCCTCTGCCAATGGAGTACCTTGGTAAGTCAACTGATTCTTAGAGTCACTCATGTGCCTTCTAACTATAATACAACTACCACCTTTCAATTTGAAAGACGATATCAATCTTCACAATCTCACATGATTTGATTAAGTTTGCAAAACATACATACAAATTTATATATTCAAATATTTTCTCACATAACTGGTGATAGTTTAAAACAATGAGAAGAAACTTACTTGTACAGTTAGGCAAAGTTCCAGACCATGTTCCATTGGCTGTGCACTGTCTAACTGAAGGTCCAGAAAGGATATATCCTTCCATACAGGAATAAATAACTGAACTGGAAAACGTTGTGCCATCAATCCGAAAGACTTTTCCATTGGCTGTCGTTCCTGGGTTTCCACACTGTACAGCTATAAATAAAACAAGATGGGTAAGAGTGTATATATATGTATAAGAGTGTATATATAAGAGTGTTTCTTAAGTATATAAAATATATATATATATTAAAGTTCCTTTCACAAAAACAAATGACTAAAGGGTGGCTTCAAATTATCCAAAGGAGCTATAAAATCTAAAATAAGCATTGGATTATCTTTTATAAGTAGCTGAAATTCAAGATGAATTTGTGTTAATTCTATTAGATTAATTAGTGGGATGCAAATCATCCAACAGCTATTCTTTTAAGACTTTTGTTAGTAGTTACTTTGGTCATGTTGTGGCCAAGATTGCAAATCCGAGAAACCACCAAGGAGCTGACACTGATGCAAACGCATGAGGGTTTATTTGCAAGCTGGAGCTTGGGTCCAAGTATACCCCACACAATGGAGCAGGGACTTGGACCCCGAGGTTAAGAGGCGTAGCAGCTTTATAGGGGCCAGTGGCCAATGGGATTATAACATATGCAGAAAGTTGCACAGTCATGTCGGTCCACACATCCACACGCAGGTGGCCAATTGAATTACATTTTTCCCTATAGTATCCATTTGGGCTGGCCTATTACTTTGGTCAGAATTGGCGCTCAGTTTTGGCAGGCACAAGGTGGGGTTACATTGTTATGAGCCGATTTCTGGTAAGGGTGTGCCCAGCGGTTTGACTAGGGTGGGGCAGCGCCTTAAGCAATAAGCAGGTCATGTGGGGGTCATACAGGAGGTGGTGGGTGCAGCACAAAATGTAGTTAGTCCTGCTCTGCTTGTCCAGGGGCAGAGGATTTTTGTTAAATTTCCTGGGTCCCACAGTCAAAACTTCACAAAGCCATTACTTGAGTATTGTCTTTGGGTACTATGAAATCTTCCAAAGAAGGATCTTAAGAAGGTCTGCCTAAAAAGCAACTCATGCAAAACTGTAGCAGATGTAACAACAAGATGCAACAGAGATTCTTCTAAGAGGATAGATATAAAATAAGCAATTTAAGTATTATAAACATTCCATGTATATTTTTATTTACATAAGCATATAACTGATTTGCACTGAAACTTTATTATCTCTATTTCTGGGCCAAGATGTCCAAAAAATAAACTGAATAAAAATAAAGTAATCAAATTCTATGAATGTTTTGCACTAAGTTTGCAACACAGTCTAAACATGAGTCACAAACACAAATGCCTTATATGATTAATTATCCTGTATTATGTTTAACTATTTGCCATTAATTCTGTAAGTGAATTTTTAAGATACTTAAGAGCAAGTCTGTATCAAATGTAACACTAAATTTGGTATAATATAAGAAGGTATTTTAGTATTTTATAGAATTTAAGGTTATCTTTATGAACATGTAATGTACTTACAGTTTCAAAAGTATTATCTATATCACTTTCTTTTTTTCTTTAATCTTTTATTTATTTATGATAGTCACAGAGAGAGAGAGAGAGAGAGGCAGAGACAAAGGCAGAGGGAGAAGCAGGCTCCATGCACTGGGAGCCCGACATGGGACTCGATCCCGGGTCTCCAGGATCGCACCCTGGGCCAAAGGCAGGCACCAAACCGCTGTGCCACTCAGGGATCCCTCTATATCACTTTCTGCATCTTATTCAATTTTCCCATTGATACTTTGTCATTCTTTTGTATATTTGTGTGTATGTGCATGTAGGAAGCTTACACATTTCATACATATACAGCAAAGTCAAACTCCAGGTAATATTTTCAGGAAACCATATGATATAATAAACATTTTTGTCTGTTGTCAAGAGTAATTACTCTCTTCTATATTTATTAGTACCTGCCTAAGATAACAATCTGGTCATATTTATTATGTATCATGACCCTTGACACAACACAAGAACGGTTTGAAAAGCATTAATAATATAGTTATTATAGTTATAGTTATATATATATAGTTATAGTTAATATAGCTTATATAGACAAGTGTGTACATTGGTCTAATTTTTAAAAAGTTTTTATATAAATCCAATTAGCATGCAGTATAACATTAGTTTTGGGTGTGCAATTTAGTGATCACTACTTCCATTCAACACCCAGTGCTCATCAAAACAGGTGCTGTCCTTAATCCCCATCAACCCAACCCACCTCCCAACCTCCCCTCTGGTAATCATCAGTTTGTGCTCTAGAGTTAAGTCTGTTTCTTGGTTTTCCTCTCCCTTCCCCCACCATGATCATTTGTTTTGTTTCTTAAGTTCCAAATATAAGTGATATCAATGGTATTTTTAAGATAAATTTCTGGAAGTAGAATATTTGGATAATTTTTATTTTTGAAAAATATTTTTAATTTTTTGAAGTATATATAGACTTACCCAAGGTATAATATGCACTTGTATCTATAGTGTAAAAAAGTTTGCTTGTTTTCACACATCTTCTGCAACATCATGCACCATAATTTTAAAAATCCTTGTCAGTTTGCCAAAATGCTATATTCTTTAAATTTGTATTTTTCTATATATTAAATTATTTTAACACATTTATTTGATATTTTTATTTTCAAATGTGTTTCATTCATCACACCCATACATTCTATGAAAGCTTTTACATTTTATTGTTACTAAAGTAATATAATATTATAAAAACTTTGGAATTGAGAATAAAAATACTACAAATTCCACCACTCTCTTCTTTTGTGTACTACCTTTTATACTTTGTCTCAAATAAATATAATTTTACATGATTTTACCAGAGTGCATAATTTTGAATCCTAATTTTGAACTAAGTTTTGCATGATTTACATTTTCTTATGGCCTTTATTCTATTACTTTATATTGACAATATTTTATTGATATAATGTAAATATACAGCTACTTATGTAATATTTTTCCTGTATTTTCAAAATCTTTGCAGTTGTTGCTAGTCATAATCAATTAAAAATATAAAATTGCATCATCTACAATTATGTATTTTCTTTAATACTTTTATTTTCCTTAGGGGATAAAATCCTTAAAAGTTAATAATTAAATCAAAGCTATATATATTATGAATAAATATGTATTTTTATTACCTAAATTATTAAAAATTACCCTAAAATATTATAACAATGAAAAAACCTCTAGAAATGTTTTAAAGTTCTAGTTTTGCTGCACATACAGCAGAATTTCATTTTAAAGCACATGAAAAAAGATGCTTTGACATTGAATATAATTTTCTGATTACTAGTTATGTAGAATTTTTTTCTATGCATTGCATTTTTTTTGGCTCTTCTATATTTTCTGTTCATTTCCTCTGTCCATTCGTCTACTAGAAACTGTTTTTCTAAATGATTTGTATGAGTTCCATCAATTAGAAAAATGTTAATTGTTATATTTGCTATAACTCCTGGTTCTTTATCTATAATGTGCATACTAACAAAACAAGGTCAGCATCACGCATTTCATCTAAAACATTTTTTGCAGCTCAGCTGAACAAAGGAATGGCTTAGTATGACTCATGTCATGTACAATATAATTATACAGATTTTTCCTTTGGAAAGTAAGTTTGAGAAATATGCTTCTTCTTGTTTTTTGCTTAGCAATATTGTTTCTCAACTCATTTCCCTATAATAGCAACTAAGCTACAAGTTTCCTTTAATTAGGATTAAATTTGGCAAAGTTAAAAAAAAGATAACTATCTTTCCTAAAATATGGACATTAATTTCAAACATCATAAAAAGTATCTGAAATATGATCAGTCAAGAAACTGTCAAAAAAGTTATATTTGGAATTATTTCCTATTTGTAAAACCAATACATTTGGTATAACATCAAATAAATTTCATAAATACCTTTGCAAGTTTAGTTGATGCACTAAAATCACCTCAAAAATAACTATTTAAATTTAAGGATAGTTTTTCAGCAACATTTCATTTTCTAGTCAATTGGTAAAGATTTAATTATGTTACCTTTGAGCCAGTCAGAATGATTAACAATTTTACTCAAACACTGAAAATTTTAAGGATTCTAGCTGCTAACAACTGTACTCAATAAATAAAAATCTCATTTATATTTAGGCATTTTCTATATTTTTCTATTTCTACAAACCTGAAAACTGAAACAGATCTTGAGGTAATGTTAAGAACAATCTATTCCTTTTCCCTGATAGTGTCTCTAATGTGAAGAACTGTGATAAAAGGAAAAAAATAAACCCTTCTAACAAATATTTTTAACTTCTCTAATTGAGATATTTGTTATGATGTGAACAATGCTTGTGTATAAATAGCCCTTGAAATATTTTTTAAATAATTATTACCTATCATAGTTCTCTTATAGGATGATTTCAGTAAAACTGGAATACCACTGCCTTTTTTCCGTGGTTGCAAACAGGACGCATGAGTAGCAGTAATTTCATCTGTAGTAACCAACTGAATTTGGATACACATTAAATTCCAATGCTTTTAATATATTTATTTTCTGCTTAGATTACCTTTGCATTCTGGTTGCCTTCCAGTCCAACTGCCGTTGGCTAAACATGTTCGTTCTTCTGAGCCATGAAGGATATAACCAATATCACAAGCAAAACGTACAGAACTTTTGGTTCTGAAATCACTTTCCTGTCTAGAACCATGCCCAGGAGTACCTGGATCCCCACATGTACCAGTAGCATCACCTGAAATTCAGTACAGTTCAAGTTAATTTATTTCGTTAAACATTTCCTATGTTCATGATTTAGTCCAACATTCTTGTAGGTTTTTGTTTTCGTGCATGCTGTGTTTTAATATGACAGGTTGAATGGGTAAAATCATAATTGACATTTCCATCTGACTCCAGTTATTAAAAAAGCCTAAATGAAAAAGAAAACAGTTGCAGAGTATAGTTGCAGTCTCTTTCCATATCGGTGATATGGGGCCTATTAAACAGGTTAAGGACATTTCATTAGTATTTCCGAAGCCTGGCTAATAACTAAGTTAATGGAAAATTTACAAATGATGGTACTAGGAGCTCAAATGACAATGGATTTATGAAACTAACATTAAAAACTGAACTTGGTAATTTGCATGTTTCTTTCTCTGACTTTCCTAATTGCTGAAAATCTTTGTGTGTTAAATTAGAATTGTAATGTGCTGGAAAATGTAAATGCTACAATATAGTATTTCCTGTAGCCTAAAATGTCACCCCCTGATTTTCTCTACCAACGGCCATTGACCAAAGATAAATGAATTGTATCTTTTCCAATATGAAAACATAAAAATAAATTGTAAACAAAGATGAAAATTCTGGCTTAAGTTCTAATAAGGATTTTGTTCATGACTCGGTATTCATCTTTTAATTTTAGTATTAAGGATTTATTCAGTTCCTTTATCATGTCTTAAATAATTCTAATCACAGTTGCCACAGTATTATTGTATGTTGAGAGAGAGAGAGAAAGTTGAAGACATATACACTGAAAACACTATTTGTCTAGATGCCTTTTTTGACATGCCTGGTGTATTTGGAATCCTTTATACTTCCTCATTTTCATGTGATGTTATATTAATCACACAAAACTTTAAGATCACTATTTCGCTTTTAAAGATCTCTGTGCATATTTTTTTGTAATTCAGTAGCAGTTTCCTAATACACTGGGATGTATGCATATAAGTTTATGTTTTAATGCATAGTTATCTGAATTAACTAGGAGTTACTCCAAGATAGAAGTTTTAATTCTCATTAAAATCGGTTTTATAGTCACATTAGAACTAATAGTTTTTTTTTTTAAAAAAACCTGTAGATTAAATTTGAAGTCCCAAGCAGTCACTTCACAAGGTTAACCACTAATTACCAGGAGATTCTGAAATAAGTAACCATTTCAAAACGTTTACTTCTATAGGGAAAACAATGTAAAACAACATCTAGTAAGTCATCACATGATCTCCACAGAGATAAAATAATATAAAAATGATGGGCAATATATGAATTAAAAACAGGCAGAAACATTAACACCAACAACTAGTCTATGGGTAAAAATGAATACAATAAATAGTATCAAATAGGGAGACAATACAGATATAAAACTTAATTGATATTTGTTAAGAAGAGCAATGGCTTAAACAGCTCAAAAGAAAAATTATTAAATACTCTGCAAGCAAATTTTTAATTTTAAATAGCCTCAATATTCATTTATTATAAGATAATTCTATTGTGGTTACAGAAACTCAGGAGTTATATATTGCCTATTAACAAAGAAAATTAAGATAGATAAATATCTTTCATAAAACTTGGCTTAGTTTACTTTCAAACATTTCGGGCTTTATTTTAAAAGTATGCTATTAAGCAATGGACTATGTAGAAAGTTTAGTAGAACTGAACTGTAACCAAAACTCTTGCAACAACATTTTGCATCTGCTAAAATGGAACAGTTCATTTTAATGAACAAAAGCACTATATACACAGTAGCATCCTAAAACCAGTTAATTATTTATGTTTGCTACAATGCAGTTCAAAACATATACCTGTAATTTAACATCTATTAGAGGAGTATTAATTTATGTTCTAAATTTATATTGCCTTAAGTAGTATTCAAATACATGTATAAACTATGTTCCAGCTTCTTTCATGAGATTTTCAAAAATGTATTATTTTATCTCTTTTTATTGTTTTGTATATATATTCCTAATAATATTACTTAATAATGTAACTTCCAACCCACATTGTCCAATTTTCCAAGAGGTACCTGAACAATGAGGTTGTGATCCACTCCAATGGCCATTTAATTGGCAAGTCCTTGATGACTGGCCTAGAAGGGTACGCTTTCCTGTGCAGGAATAGTGAACAGTGGACCCAAAGGTGTACTTCTCACCAGACAGGACTGCATTAGGAGGAACGCCAGGGTGTCCACAGTCAATCACTACAATACATAATTATTGAATATAAAATTTTTTTATATCTCCTATCGAACAACCTGCACCATGCTTTATAAAATAAATCAGAAGTAAATTATCTCTTCAAATATACCTAGCCTCCAGAAGTCAAAAGTCGATGTTAAAGCTGGCTTTTCAAAAACAAAATGGAAGTTACAGCTACATGAGCAATCCTGTTAACCCACTCACCATGTTTAGCAGGAACATGGTAAGTAAGCATCTATGAGTGAGTATAAGTCTATTATATGTGGGGGTGGTGAGTGTGTGTTTATATGCATATATGCATGGGTTTAAAGTGTGTATGTGCCTGGACAAGGATATGCAAGTTAAAGAGAGGAGTAAGGTGAATCATCTAGGTAAGGACCTACAATGCTGTATAGGATTCAAAATAAGCCCACACAGAAATTAAAAGGAAAGAATTCTGAAGGTAAAAGAGAGGCAATGAAGATAGATATGTGACACACAATCTAATAATGCAGTCTAGAATAATTCCATTCCCAGCCAGTAATGAATAAATCATGCTGTACAAAATAAATACTCAGTGGCTAGTTAACTAAAACACTACTAACCATAGCAGAATCAAATACTAGTGCATTGTAGAATTTTCTTTATAACCTAGAGGTAGCTTGGCAACTAACTGTGTACCGCCTTTTAGTTATAACTTGGAAAAATATTGAGTGCAATATGACTCCAGAGTTTTAAACACTACATAAGGGGATATAAACTTAATAAAACCCTTGAGTGCTTTGCAAACTGCCAGAGATACTATAGGAAACAGAGAAAGGCTAAAAGTATGAGAGCTAGGATAATCTGAAGAAGTTCACGTTTACATATCTTATGAAATATTTTTTTAACTTTAATGCTATAGCGACACCAAGTCAAGTGAATTAGTCAACTATTAGACCAGACTGTTTACAAAAAGAAGCGAAATACATTTTAAGTAAAAGATCAATTGAATTATTTGCTACCAAAGCTGAAATTTAATGAACACTACATGAAGTTTTGTTTCTTCATTAGTGCATGAACTATGTCACAATATTTTTTAAAAATCCCACACTGTAAATATAAGGTGCCTTTAATTAAAACATTATCATAAAATAATTTTATAATTTAGTACAACCAAAAATTACTTGCACAATGATTTCTTGACACACTACTCCTTCAATCTATAAAGTTCTTCTCTTTCTTTTCATGATTCATCAATTTTGAGACATAGCTATAGTTGAAACTTAATAACTAACTGAATATTTCAAAGTCAAGTTCATTTCTCTATGTTCTCACATAATTATTTCTGTTAAATTATTCCCTTACTACACATTCTAATTTTATGCATATCTGCTATAATTTACCTTATTATATTCTACAACCAACACATGACAAAATACACTCAAATAAATGTTCACAGACTCGAAAGATAATGTGTATCAACATTTACTCATTTGTATGTATATGTGTCTGTAATATGATAAATGTCTAAATCAGTAAGTTTTAAGTAACACATTTGTCTAAATCTTTAAGTATTCTAAAGCCCTGGTAGACGTTTAGATTAAGACTAATATTGTCTTCAATGAAATTTAAAATATTAATACAAAAGAAAATCTAAATGTAATTGCTTCTTATGGGATGGTAATATCATAGAATATAAAAGATGTTGCTTTTCCTAGTCTATCTGCCTTACCAAAACTCAAAATCAAAGAACCACATGAATAGTAATAAAAATGGCATTTGGGCATTGCATTGGAAGAATATAGGGAACTATATTTTTAAAAATGAAACAATAAAATCAAAAGTTAAACTAAAGTAATACTTAAAAACAAGAGCTTTCTGATATATAGCTCTAGATAGTTTATCAGACAATAAATATCCATATTGCTTCCTGCTTCCATAGCATTTTCTCAAGGAAGAATTCACATTATCTACTTACTGATACATTCTGGTAAGGGTTTGTCCCACTGTCCATTTGGTTGACATATTAAAACTGAAGATCCAAATAAGAAATATCCAGGATTGCAGTCATAGAATACCACAGTGCCGTAGGTGAAATTTCCATGTTCTATTTTACTTTCTCTTTTGGAATTGGCTGGAATTCCAGGATCAGAGCAGTTCACCACTAAACAAATGACAAATTTTGCAAGTTATGTTTGGAGTAATGAATATAGATGAACTTAGATTTCCATTAGAAATGGAGTTTCAAAGGTTAATTTAATCAAACAAACCAAAGATTCCAGGAATAAAATTAATTCACAGGCTAGATAATGAAGTGAGATCCATGTGGTTGAAACATAGAAAAAAGGAAAACCATTTGGCAAAATTTTTTGGATAGCAACTCCATAAGTATTCTATTAAGTACAGATGTAAAGAATGATACTTTAAGCTATAAACCATAAAAAATTTAGAAAAATTATAATTTGGTTGTACTTTATCAGACAGTGAACTATATCATACCTCTTTGCAAATGGAAAAACAATAAAAATTTCTTTAATCTGTTTCTATAGAAAAAAAAAAAAAACAATAAATAAACTCCAAGTGTTGGCATCATAGTAATTCAGGACTCAATCTCTAAAAAATATGATGCCAAAGATAAGTTACATTAATTACAAAGCAAACCACAAGTAAAATTATCTTAATGACTTTTTATATGCAGCAATAAAATAGGTACAAGATAACAGAGCTAAGCAGTTAAAATAAAACTTGCTAACTCCTTACTGGACACATTGCCAGAGGCAAGGGGAAAAAAAAAGCATAAATGAACTTTTGGGATTTTATCAAGATAAAAATGTGCATACCAAAGCAAACAATCAACAAAACTAAAAGGCAACCTATTCAATGGGAGAAGATATTTGCAAATGACATATCTGATAAAGGGTTAGTATTCAAAATATATGAAGAATTTACCAACTCAACACCCAAAAAACAAATAATCCAGTTAGGAAATGGTCAGAAGACATGAATAGACACTTTTCCAAAGAAGATACACGGATGGCCAACAGACAATGACAAGATGCTTAACAACAAACAAGATGCTCAAACCCCAATGCTCATAGTAGCATTATTTTTTTTAATATTTTTTATTTATTTATTCATGACAGGCACAGAGACAGAGAGGCAGAGACATAGGCTGAGGGATAAGCAGGCTCCCTGCAAAGACCCTGATGTTGAACTCGATCCCAGATCCCGGGATCATGCCCTGGGCCAAAGGCAGAAGCACTCAACTGCTGTACCACCCAGGCATCCCTATAGTAGCATTGAAAACAAGAGCCAAACTATAGAGAGAGCCCAAATGTCCATCGACTGATGAATGGATAAAGAAGATGTGTATATATATATATAATGGAATATTACTCAGCCATCGAGAAAATGAATTCTTGTCATTTGAAATAACGTGGACGGAGCTAAAGTATATTATGCTAAGTGAAATTAATCAGCCAGAGAAAGACAAATACCATATGATCTCATTCTATTGTGGGATTTAAGAAAGATGAATATATGGCTAGGGGAAAAAAGTATAGAGGGAAATAAGCCATAAGAGACTCTTAACAACAGAGAACAAACTGAGGGTTGATGGAGAAAGGGGGTGGGGGATGGGCTAGATGGGTGATGGGTATCAAAGAAGGTACTTGTGATGAGACTGGGTATTGAATATAAGTAATGAATCACTAAATTCTACTCCAGAAACCAATATTACACTGCATGCTAAGATTTTGTAAAGCCCCCCCACTCCAAATAAAACCTGCTAATTTTAACTTTTAAAAACATAAGATAAAAATTAAGGAAAAAGGAAAGCATAGCTAATGAGAGGACATCAATATTAAATCCTTTTCTTTTATTAGCTGAAAGCTACTTCTATTATTCTGCCTGAGTTGTTTCAAAGGGTGTCCCCTGTGTTCACAGAAAGACACATTACCACCGTGCCCTGTGCTGGAATATAATTAGACGTTTACCTTTGCACACTGGTGGAGGATGGCTCCACTGTCTGTTGGCCTGGCACTGTGCCTTTGTTGGTCCTTGCATAACATATCCAATATTGCAAGAGAATGTCACCACATCATTAAAGTTGAATCCATTGCCACTTGTTCTTCCATAAATTGGACTACCAGGGTGACCACAGCTAACAGCTAATAGCAAGGGGTGGGGAGAGGAAAAGCATAAAGCAGAGTATTTGGTTATCAGCTATCATTTGACAGCTAATCATTTCAAACAACATAAAAAGAAGATCACTTTTACATGAAAATATATTTAAAGTACTTTTACTATTGCAAGGGAACAGTTTAGAATTCAAAGATATCAGGGAATGACTGAAGTTCAACTAACTAGTTGGTAGCAGAAAGGAATGATACTGAACCTATTTTCCTTTTCTAGTTGAGTTTATGAATTGAAATCCCATAAAGGCAGGTTTTTTATATTTAATTTTGAAATAGTTTAATATTATTTATGCTGTTAATTTTTATGAATACTAGATTGCTAAGGAAAGTGTGAAGAGTTAATGGGACTATATAATGTAAATAATAAAAATAATGCATGGTGTAGTAGAATTCTCCTTACTATTTTGAGATACTAATATTAATACTCTCTAAACCCATCAATCTTACTGGTTTATTTTCTCACAATTGATACTTGATAATTTTGCACAATTTTGTTTGGAAATAATGTATCTATACTTAAATGTTTTTAGGGTTATAGTTCTATTCTAGATTTTATGTAGTGTTAGGCTTTTCCCAAACACTCTGTATTTCTGTTTTATTGCATATCTCACTCTATTAATCAGAGCAATTCCAGTAATAGTGCTTCATAATTGGCCACAGTGAAAAACCATAGTCACTTTTAGTACATTTGAAATGACCTAAGAGCAATTATTTTTCAGCTGTATTGTTAATGTCAACCTACTCATTTGGAAATTTAACTGCATCTTATTCTTGTTAAAATTATCAATAAAGAAACCAGTTTTACCCCAAGGTCCAATTTTCTTTTATAGTCTCAATTATTCAACAAGAAAAACAGTGGTATTAGTTAGCTATGCCTAAATCTAAATGAAAGGGAAAAAAATCTAGAACAGACTGAAGCATATTATGCTGACTTTAAATCATCAGTCTGTGTGTGTGTGTGTGTGTGTGTGTGCATGCCCACATGTACATGAGTGCATACACAGGCATGCAGACACACACACACACACACACATCTTAGAAAAGTAATATTGTTAACTCTATGTCTATTATTCTATTAAATTTCAACACCTGAAGTATTTTCCATGGAACTAGAACTTCAATAAATATGTGTTGCTTGAATTAGAATTTGACATTGAAATCTATAAATATGGATGTAATTAGTCAAGAGTAAATGAAATATTTCCTCTGAATCCATGCTAAAAGTCCCATGCATTATTTATTTGAAGGCTCCAAAAGCTCTATAGTATGATTATATGATGTTAAAGTTACAACATATGTGTTTATTCTCTTTTTCTAACACCAATTTTAATATAAATCTCAGTAATTGTGGTGGAAATGATCAGGAGGAAGAAAAAAAGAAGAAACAAATTGATAAATGCCTTTCTGGTACAATATAGGAGAGATTGTGATGTGAAACACAGTGTGTTGGTGGAGAATCAAGGGAGTAAGCAAAGCAAAAGAATTATCAATATTCAACTCTATTACTTTTGTATTATTACAGTCATAATAAATGTACAATGGGCAATCTATGCTATACACATAGAAACCACAGAGCATCTGTATTTAAAAAATAATAAAGTTTTTATTTTACAGCCCACTTTACTCTTCATATGTGAGCTCATATCTGATCTTTTAACTTGAAAGATCAGATAGATTTTTGATAAACCAATGAGAGATATTATTGAAACAATTTCCAAATTACATAGCATTGCACAATTTTGTAGGAATTTTAAAATAATGAAAAGTGTGCTTTAAAATAAACTTTTAAATAAATTTTAAATATTTCATATAAACTGTTATGAGAAAATATAATTACATCAGATGTGTACATGTATTCTTGATGTATTTAAGAATAAGATGGATTTTGAAGCTAAAAGGGATGATAATTATTAATACCTTTAACCATTCACTTTATATATAAGGGAATTAAGGCCTAGAGTGATTAAATGATCTGTATTAGCTCATATAATTAGTAATGGAACTGAAATGAGAACAATAGTTCTTCATATCATGTCTGATGAGTTTTTTCTTCCCTAATTATACTCCATCAGGATCCGATTTTGATGTGACAGCTATAGCATAATAATTATTAGAAAGAAATTATCCAAAGTATTTTCCACTATAAAAAGTTTCATAAAAAAAAAGTTTCATAATATTACATGATGACAATATTGCTGCTGCACAATGGTCTCAAGAAATTAAATCCTTATAAGTTAAAATTTGTCAAGAATATACCTTCCATATAGGGAAATACACCTAATACTGCTATAAATTTATATTAAATACTAGAATAGCTAAACTTATTTTCTTGTCTTTAAGATAAAACATAAATAATAAACATTCTAATATTTTCTTCTATTTTAATGGTTTTATGGATGGTTTTACGTGTGTGTTTGTGTTTATCTTACCTAAGAAAAAAAATATCGGTAATTATATGAGACCAGAGGCTTCTAATTACTTCTGCCATGCTTACTTACGCACACAGGATGGGAGCTGACCAGACCAATTGTGATCCTGTTGACATATTCTCACTGAAGAACCAATCAATCGAAAACCAGGATTACATTGATAAACAACTGTGTCTCTGTATCCATAATTTTCTCCAATAACTTGACCATTCACAATGAGCTCTGGAATTCCACAGTGACCCGCTGAAATGGGTCAGAAAGTAATATTTTTAATATTGTGATCTAAGTTTTATTTGTGTATTTATATACATATATAACATTACCAAACTTTTAAAGTTTATTTACATGCATGCTACAAATAATGCAAACATGATAATATGACATAAAGACAACTACAAGATACTCAGCAAAATGCCAAATACTTAGGAGTTAAAAGAATGTGTTACTTCGAGTAACACTTGAGTCTAAAAGAAGTTAGAAAACATTTCAATCTGTGTATAAATAAAAATGTAACATATCAAAGGAATGCATTAAAAACTGTTTAGTGAAAAAATTTATAGTGTTAAACGGTTTTATTAGAAAGGAAAAAGTTATGCAATCAATGAGTTAAGATTCCATCTTAAGAAGAAGAAAAAGAGAAGCAAAATAAAGAAAAGAAAATAAAGCCAAAGTAGAAGAAAGGATATATTGAAGATAGTTACAGAAATCAAGGAAATAGAAAATAGAAAATAATAGAGGACATTACCTAAGCTAAAAAGTATTTAAAGATAGCAACAAAATTGCTTACCTAGCTAATTCTACTTAGCACACACAAAAAAAAAGAGAGCAAAAAATTACCAATAACAGAAAGGAATGAAATACCACTAGAAGCTTACAAAAATTAGAAATAAGGTAATATGAAGGACAGTTTCATGCCAATATATTTAACAGTTCAGAAAAAAAGGGCAAATACTTTGAAAATTTTATACCAAAGCTAAAGTAAGATAAAATAGAAAATATGAATAGTCCTTTATTTATTAAAGTACTTGAATTCTTTTCTTTATAAAGATTTTATACATTCACTTTAGAGATAGGGAGAACATGCACATGTGCTCATGAGCAGCGGTGTGGGGTGCAGGAAGGGAGGGGCAGAGGGGGCAGGAGAGGGTCAGGCAGACTCCGTGCTGAGCTGGAGCCCAAAGGATCCCATGTCCCAGAGATTATGACTTGAACCAAAACCAAGAGTCCCATGTCAACCTACTGAGGCACCCAGGTGCGCCCAAATTTTTTTTAAGTAGGCTCCACACCTAGTTTGGAGCCCAGCATGGGGCCTGAACTCATGATCCTGAGATCAAGATCTGCGCTGAGATCAAGAGTCAGACAATTAAACAACTGAACCACCCAGGCGCCCCCAAAAGTACTTGAATTCTTAAAATCCTTTCCACAAAAAACACTGAGGCTCAAATATTTTTTACTGTTTTAACCAAACATTTAAGTTTAAAAAAAAAATTACACATACTCTTAGAAAATAAAAAAGAAAGGATTACTTCCTAATTTGTTTTATGAGGTAATCACAGCCCCAATAGTAAACCTGGAAGACATGAAAAATCAAGGTTCTTCATGAAAATAGATGCAGAACTCCATAAATTTTTAGAAAACCAATCTAGAAATATACAATAAATTAACCACTATAATTTGACAGAGTAAAAGAGATCGTGACATATAAACAGAGTAAATGAAAAAACAAATGGGATTATTTCAATAGATGAAGAAAATGCATTTGACAAAATTCAGTAACGATTCATGATGAAAACTAACAATACATTTAGAATGTAAGGGAACTTTTCAACCTGATAAAGGCATCTGCAATATTATGATTTATAGGAAGAAATATATATTTGGTCTTGGTCCCTGTTTCTGGCACAGAGTTCTTAAAACCCTTGGAATTTCCTAAATGATGGTAGTGTGTGTGTGCGTGTGTGTGTGTGTGTGTGTGTGTGTTTTGTTATGTTACAATGAGGTGACTTTAGGAATCTTACCAAAGTATGGAGGCTGAGTGCCAGCCAACCATATGATTAGAGGTTTGGAACTTTAAGTCCCACTCTTCTAACCTCTGGGGAGAAGAGAAGGACTAGAAGATGAATTAATTGCCAATGGCCAATGATTTAATCAATTGTGCCCAAGCAATGATGCCTCTATATAAAAACCAAAAGTAGTTCAGAGAGCTTCTGGGTTGGTGAATACAAGAAGATTCAGGAGAGTGGGGACCTAAGAAAGCATGGAAGTTCTGCACCTTTCTCACATAACTTGCCCTATGCATCTCTTCCACCTGGCGGTTCCTGAGTTATATCCCTTTGTAACATACCAGTATCTAAGTAAAATGTTTCTCTGAGTTCTGCAAGCCACTTTAGCATATTAATCAAACACAAGGAGGGACTGGGTCATAGGAACCTGTGATTTAGAGTCAGTAGGAAGCACAGGTAATAGGCTTAGGACTGGCATCAAAAGATGGAATGGAAAGCAGTCTTATAAGATTGAATGTTTAGGGGCATGTGGGTGGCTCAATTGGTTAAGCATCTGCCTTTGGCTCAAGTCAAGATCCCAGGCTCCCCTCTGAGTGGGGTTTCTGCTTCTCCCTCTCCCTCTGGCCCTCTACCAACTCATAGTCTGTCTCACTTTCTCTCAAATAAATAGAATCATTTTTTAAAAGATCATTCATTCATTCATTCATTCATTTAAGAGAGAGCAAAAGAGAAGCAGACTTCCCACTGAGCAGAGAGCCTCACATGGGGCTTGATTCAGGACCATAAGAACACAACCCAAACTGAAGGCAGATGCCTAATTGAATGAGCCACCCAGGTTCCCCTCAAATAAATAAAATCTTAAAAACAAAAACAAAACCTAAACCTTTAATCTAAGGAATCTGATGCTATCTCCAGGTAGATAGTGACAGACTGAATGGAATCATAGGATACCCCGTTGGTGCCCAGAGCATTGCTTATCATTGAGAACTGAGTTCCTGAATGCCAAAAGAAATCTAAGAAAAACCTCCAGCTAACATATTTACCAATGAAATAGTTAATTTCTTCCTATATAGGGAACAAGACAAGGAGGTCCACTCTCACCAGTTCTATTTAACATTGTTTGGTTGGCCCTATTGCAGTGCAATACATTAATAGAAAGGAAGAAAGAAAGCATAAATTTGGGAAACCAGAAAATTAAAACTATTCTAAACTTAGATGATATATATGTAGAAAAATCCTATTTTAAGAAAATCCTAAAACTAATAATTTAGCCAAGTTTCAGAATATTAGATAAATATTTCAAATAATTATATTTTTATATACTAGCAACAAATAATTGATGTGAAAATTTAAATTAAATGGAAAATGTAATTAAAATGAACAATTTCACTTATAATATTAGAAACACACTAAACATTTTTAGCAATAAACATGACCTCTATGCTAAAAATACAAAATATTGTATTACAAAGAAAAAAAAAGGACTTAATAAATGAATGAACATACATATTATGTTTATTAATTGGAAGACAACATTCTTAGATGTCAATTCTCCTCAAATAATGTATGGATTCAATGTCACCCTGGTCATAATCCTACTATATATTTTTAAAAATAAAAATTGATAAGCTAAGTCTAAAACTTACATGAAATTGGAAAAGATATATAGTACCTAAAGTCATCTTGAAAATTAAGAACAAATTTGAGGGATAACATACAAAATTCAAGACTTATTGTAAAACCTAGTCAACAAATGGTGCCAGATACTCTTCCAGGAAAAAACAACCTCAACGTTACTTTGTTCATTATACATACAAGAATAAACCAAAGATAAATAATAGATATGAAAGTAACATCAAAAATATAAAGCTTATAGAAGAAAATATGAAAGAAAATCTTTGTGACTTTTGGCTGAGTAAAAGTTTTGTAAACAAGACACAGAAAGAAAGCAATAACCAGGAAAGATAGACTTTAAAAATTGTTAAATTTCTGCTCATTAAAAGAAGAAATAAATAAGCAAGTCACAAGCTGCAAGAAAATATCTATAAAACACATAATAATGAAGGCCTTACAACCAGGATATACACAGACTCCTACAGTTCATAATAAAAGCCAATTCAGTATAAAAGATACTTCACCAATTTACAAAGAAAAATTTACGAATGGCCAAAAAGCTCAAGAAACTGTACTATATCAGTAATCATCAAGACAATGCATATTAAAATGCTATAAAATACCTTTATGCACCAAATGGAATGGATAAAATTAAAAGACTGGCTATACCACATGCTGGAGAAAATGTGAGACAAGAACTATTCCGGGAATTTTACTCCTAAATCTCTAAGAGGAATGAATACATATGCTCACAACAAGACTTTTCCATGAATATTCATTGCAGCTTTTTTCATAATAGCCCAAAAACTGGACAAGGGTCAGGTGTTTATCAATATGGGATTGACCAACATGTGGCATATTCATATAATGGAATTTTACTCAGCAACTAAAAAAAATAGTGATACACACAGCAACATGGAAAGATAATGAAAGAAGTCTTACACAGTATATAATTTAGAATTCCATTCGTATGGATTTCTAGAAAGGGAAAACTAACATATGGTGAAAAAACAATTATTGTCTCAGGGTTGGGGGGAGCTGCAGGTTGACTATACAGGGCCATGAGGAACCTTTCCAAGGTAATAGTAATATTCTATAACTACAAAGTGCTTTAAGTTAGACAGTTATACACATTTGACAAAACTCATCTAATTGTGTGTTTATGAGATATAGATTCCATTGTATATGCATTTTGTCATGGTATAAAAAAAGAATCAAGAAGAGTAAGGAAATATTCAATTCTTGGTAATGATATGCACACTGAAATGTTTAGCAAAAAAGTGCACTGTATTCTGTATATTACTTTTAAATGCATCCCCAAAAATGAATTAATGGATTGTTAGAGGCCTGGAAGAACAGATAGACATGTGATAAGGAAATATGACAAAATGCTAATTGTAGAACCTAGGTGGTGGGCATAGAGACATCCATATGTCAAGTGTCACTGTCAAGTATTTCAACTGAAAAAACTCATAATAAAATGCTGGGGGATTAGGAATAAATATACTTTATTTAGAGAAATAATTATAAGCACTACTAGTGGCCATTCTTAGCTGAAAGTATCTATGGCTATAAGGACAAGATTTTTTTTCAAACATGAGAATGACTGGGCTACATTAATCCTTGAAGTCAAGTTCAAGCATAAGATTTTATGATTTGCTTATTTGGCAATTGCACTTTCCCTCTATCCACATCTTTTGTACTTCATATTGAATGTCAACACCACATCCTCTGCAATGGATGATGATGTTGTCTTCATAGACTGAGAGGTAACGTTTTCTTAAAATCTTCCTTTGTGCCCTATCTCTTCAAAAAACAGAAACAGGATTCTTAACAGGTGAATAAAACCACCCTCTATATGCAATATTCAATAAATAACACACAATATACAATAACAGCTCAAGGCATAAAGCCATAAAATATAGTATTTCAAATTCAATTTACACATACATTTTTAAGTTTATATGTAGACTAAGTAATCTGTAATTGAAATCTGCATAATCAAAGTCAGTTTAGAAGCTATTAAAAATATTTTGAGTATTTAACCCTATATAAAAATATAAAGACTCCATATTGTACCATTTTTATATGATATTCTTACAGCTTATTCAAATATACATGCTCTGTAAAGAAACCATTGTTGCTAGGCTTCCAAGTATATCTATTAAATATGCCTAAGGGAGGATAAAAGGATTTTAATCAAAATCTCTGGCTATACTTTTTAAGTTTCAAATAATGATTGCATTACCATGAATATATTCAAGCTTACAAGTAAAAGAGTATGTATCTAAATTGCTATAGACATCTTTTGCCCTGCCTCATAGTCTTAAATATAGTAAATATTTAGAGACAAAACTTGTCCACATTTAGCAATACCCTGTTCATAATAATCAGAAATTCTTAAATTGGTAAACCAAATATGATTTCTTGTTCCCAACAGACAAGTGAATAATTATTAGAACAATTTTCATTATGTCTAATTCAGTACTTCCTGTCCTATCTTGAAGTCATTTTGG
Source organism: Canis lupus dingo (assembly GCF_003254725.2). Classification (NCBI taxonomy): domain Eukaryota; kingdom Metazoa; phylum Chordata; class Mammalia; order Carnivora; family Canidae; genus Canis; species Canis lupus. The sequence goes on from NC_064255.1 coordinate 12,635,650, forward strand.
AGAAAAACAAAGCATAAATCATATCATTCTTTTAATATTTAAAAATTACTGAAGTCTTTGAAAAAAGATAAAGCATAAATCATAATATTCTTTTAATAATAAAGAAGGAGGGGCAAGAAGAACTAGCTGCTTCAGTTTCTTTAACTGAATAGTTTTTTTTATATATATAATGAATTAAAAACTCTTTTTGCCTAAAATCAAGTTTGAAAAAATATATTTTAAAAAGTTTAATAGAAAGTAATATTACACATGTTAAAATCTTATGAAATTAAAAGAGAGAAAGATTTTAAATGTGGGAATCGTTTTTCTCCTTGATCATTACCTTAAGCAAATAAGTGAAAGGAGAATGGACTATGGTTTAGAATGAATTAACTGCTATGGTGATTAATCCAGCTGAGTATGCAGACATATAATTTTCAGCAATTAGTTTTCAACTTTTTATATTTTCACATGCCTGGAAGAAAACGTCTCTCCTTAATGACATAAGATTCTCATTTGAAATACTAGTTTATTAACTTCAAGAGTTATCTGTTTATAGCTTTTCTACCATGAGACATTTTTAAAGTTAAACTTATTCTGGTTAGCATCCTTACTAAGTCAATATAAATGATCACCTCTTGTTATGAAAAAAGGGCTGCCTCCTTTCCAGAGGTGAAGGTTGGGGTATGGTTGATTAAAATGATTTAAAAATCTGTACCTAGGCACCTGGTTTCAGATCCACTCCAAAGACCTGAAGAGAGACATTCCCGTACGGCAGAGCCCACAAGCATGAATCCTGAATCACAGGTAAAGATGGCTGTAGAGCCATACGAAGTTTGAGTTCCAATCTTATTTCCATTTGGAGGTGTAGGTAGTTCTCCACAGGAAATAACTTGTAAACAAGAGAAAAATAAAAACAGTTGAAGACATAGTCAATGTGCACTTGTAACAAAACCACGCATTTAACATTTTGAATTCTCTATGATCTGACATATTCACAACTGAAATCAACACTTATAAAACATGTTTGAATGAATGTGAAAATGCTGCGAAAATAGATGACATAATCTAAAATTGATCCTCTTAGAGTTCTCATAAAACCTTCTGAGTGACAGCAACATGTAACGAAGCTATTTTTGCATCTTTGCTTAGCCAATCTGGTCACTCAGCAGATTGTTGGAAAAGAAAAAAAATCACAAAATGAGAGAAAAAATAATTCACTGGCCCCAAATATTTCTTTGCCTTATGAAGTGACATGGGAAAATCATTTTGACATTCCTGAGACAAAGTTTCCTCTTCAATCTGAAACAATGCTTAGTATAGGAATACCTCACCTTGGCAGATAGAACGCCTTTACAAATGGAGGGCTTATGACAACGCTATGATGAGTAAGCCCATGAGTGCAATTTTTCCAACGATATTTGCTCACTTTGTGTCTCTCGGTAACATTCTGGTAATTCTCACAATATTTTAGACTTTTTCATTATCATTATATTTTTCACTGTGATGAGTGATTACCACTCGCTGAAAGCTCAGATGATGGGTAGCCTTTTTAGCAATAAAGTATTTTTTAATTAGAGTATAGACCTTGTTTTTTTTTTTTTAAGCATAATGCTATTGCACACATATAAACTACAATATAGTGTAAATATAACTATATGCACTGGAAAGTCATAATTTATTTGACTTGCTTTATTGCTATATTAGTTTTACTGTGGTGATCTGGAACTAAACCTGCAATATTGAGGTAGGTTTGTGATTATAAGTAATTTTTGTTGAGCTCTCCACAGTCTATAAAGAAATTTACATGTAAAATATCATTTGATTTTCACAAAAACCATTAGATAGAATTAATTTCAACATTTTGTTTGCAGGTTTTAAAAACTGAAAAAAGACATTGAGCCACTAGGTCATTTAGAACCCAGATCTTATGACTCCTTCATACTTAAAGGCTACAAATGAAATGTCTTTCTTAAATAAAAAACAATAGTGGATAATGTTTATTTAGTGCTTATTTTATATCAGATTCTATCACTAGTACTTTAAGTATTCTCAAAACAACTATGAGGTAGATGCAGTCATTATCTGAATTGCATGTACTAGGATAAGAACACATGGTAGTTAACTAATTTTAATAAGGTTAAACAAGCTTAGTGGTCAAGCTCCAGAATCAAATACTTAGCCACAAGCCCACAGTGCCTTATGCTGGCTCTAGCTCTGGCTTTCAAATCTAGGCTTTAGGCGGTCATTACACAAAGAAAATTTGCAAACTTTAAATCATTGCATTACAATTTTAAATGTAGTGATTGTTTTGAGCTAATTTCTTAACAACCCTTTGAGAGATACCAATAGCTATATTATTAATATTAATAACACTATTTATATTATTTTAATTTAAAAGATGAATAAATGAAGAATCAGCAAAATTGCTATTCTTTCCATTTTCTCAATGAATTGCAATCCTTAGATTCCTTATCTTTCCCAACTCTTACCTGTAGGCAGGGACTTCATTTTATGTATCCCTTAAACCCTTTCATATCATAGATCATCCCTTAAACCCTTCTATATCATCACAAAAGAACCAAACATTTGTTGAAAGCCTGATTAAATTAAAATTTTATTGCAGACAATTTTTTTCTAGCTCCCTGAAATACCCCTATCCTACATGCTTGTATAAATGAAATAATAGTGGAAGAACAATGAAGCTAGAGGAAAAGAAGGTTTCTAGGAGAAAATGTGAAACAATAGGGAAAAATTTTATAAGTAGAGATACCATATTTTAGAATATCACAAGTACAGTTTAGACATCTATTTTTGAGATTTTAATTCATCAATATGATTATCTTATAAAAAATGGTAACCCCTTATATGGATATTAAAAACAAATTGCAAAATAGAATATTCATAAGTAAAATAATAGTAGATACTTGTGTACTTATCACATTTACGCCACTGTCTGCTGTGTTGAACTTCTTAGTCATCATAATCATAATCCTATTTTGACTTCTGATTCCTTTTTAGTTTATTTATAGATTATGAGTGTTTATGTCATAAACGCTATACAGTTGTATTGGATACAAAATGAAAGAATGAATTTTCAGGCTAGCATATTTCTTGGCACAAAGTAAATACTTAATAAATATAGAGAAGGAAGTTCAAAGAGGCTTCAATATATTTCATCTGAATATCCTATGCTCAGTTAGCTTATCTATATCAGACATCAGTCATTTAATTATAAGAATGCATGGAAATAGAATAATATGTGCAATTTGATTCAATAAATATTTATTGAGATCATGCTGTGAATCAGGTTCTAGCTGATATTTTCAATATAATATACCATTAAATATTTATATTAACTACAAGATAGGTATTATTGTAATTTTCTAGTTTAAGAAATTTGGGACCAGAGAAAATAAACATGACATAATACAGTGATTAAGAGCTTGGACTGAATCTCAGTTCTCTACCATTTATAGGCTCTGTGACTTGTGTGAAATGATTAAACCTGGGGCTCAGTTTCCTTTTGATAAAATAAGTGTAATAATATCAACTACTTCATAGGATAAGAACTGAGCAATAAATGAACTGAAACATGTAAAGGGCTAAAAGCAGTGCCTGGCAAGTTGTTAAGTATACAATAGGCATTATCAGGTTGTAGTAAATGGTAGACTTTGAATTCTAACACAGGATTTCTGTATTTAAAGCCTATGCTTTTTTCATGACCATTTACTCAAAAAACGTTAAAGAATTTTTAAATTTAATGAGGATAAAATGACCTTTTTAATAATGTTATCTTGGGCACTTGAGTGGCTCAGTCAGTTAAGCGTCTGCCTTCAGTTCAGGTCATGATCCCAGAATCCTGGGACTGAGTCCCACATCACACTCCCTGCTTTGCTGGGAGTTTCCTTCTCCCTCTCCCTCTGCCTGCCACTCCCCTTGCTTGTGTTTTCTCTCTGTATATGTATGTCAAATAAATAAATAAAATCTTTAAAAAAAATAGTATTTGGGAAAGGAAGTGATCAAGCGATTCAATCAAGAATAGCTAATAAAATAAGTTTAGCAGAGTGGATACTTACTTTGGCAATATGGTCTTTCATTTCTCCAACTCCAGGTACCATTAGGAAGACATTCAATAGAAGCAGGACCTAGTCCATGATAACCAGGATCACAGCTGAAAACTACCTTAGTTTTGTATTCATAATGGGAGCCATTCACAATTCGCCATCTTCCATGTTCCAAGGTAAAAGAATTGATGCTTGGACATGTAACAACTACACAAAACCAAGAACATAAATATTAATCATTCTTATCTGTTCTACTTCTTAACTGTATACCTATCCCTTTCTTTATACCACCACTACCTTAATTCATTCATTACTGTGCCAAACAAAGTGCTTTAGCATTTTTAAAAATTTATTTTCCATTTTAATCTTTTCCATTCCCCCAATTCTATGGTATTTCTGGTAATTCCTTGAATATGTTCTGCTATTTCACACTTCAAAGTCTGGGTACCTATTTTATTTACCCAGAATCTTTATACTGCCTTACCTCTACTACTCTCCTTTTCTTCCCCCCACCCCCTTTTTTTTTGGATTATCATATCCAAATTTATTTCTTAATACAGAAAGACATCATTCCAATTATATTAATTTGTTAAAATTGCCTCTTTTCTTTGAAGTTGACTTAAAAGTATTCTTTTTGAAATTTTTCTTCCCAACTTTTATGAGAAATAAATGACAGGATGTAAAAAAAGGGAACTCTAGTACAAGTTGGTGGGAATGTAAACTGGAACAACCATTATGGAATATATTTGTAGAATCAGTATAGAGGATCCTCAAAAAATTAAAAAGAAAACTATCATATGATTAAGGAACCCCAATCTGGGTATATATCCAAAGGAAATCAGGATCTTGAAGAGATATCTGCATGCTCGTGTTCATTGCAGCATTGGTCACAATAGGCAAGATATGTAAACAACCTATTCTCATTAATTTAGAAATTTTGGAAGGACCATGTTTTGAGGAAATCTGTTTTATGAAGATGGTGTTTTTGTGCAAGAGCTGTGTTATAATTTGGCTAATTCAAAATTTGTTCACCATAATATAAACAGAAGCATTATTAAACACCTATGTTAAGATTGTACATAATTTAACAACTTTCATTTTAAATGAAATAGCAACTAAGTTGAAATGGTAGTATTAAGTGAGAATAAGTCAATGTAATATAGAGACAAATTAAAAACCTTATTTAAACCAACATTTTCCAATTCTTTTGCTACCAAATATTTTAACAGAAGTATTTCTATCACCATTACATAATATTCATTTATCTATTAAAGTAGTAATGAAAGCAATGAGAATGTTCTAAATGCAAGTAACCTGAAGAATACTGACAAAAGTTGAAGGTTATGGATCATTTCAGCAACATCTTTTATCATTATAAAAATCAGAGCTGAATGTACTAGGATATAGTTTTATTAATAATAAATCTTTAAATTTTTTCAGTCAACATGTTGACTGATGGATGATTTTTTACAAAATGAGCAAAACTTTGTTATGTAAAATAAATGGACTTTAATTTTTAAATAAATATTCTGGAGTTTCCAAAAACAAGTGAAAAGTCCTTATACTGTCTTCTAATTGTTCATTGTATAAGACAGCTTAATTAACCTTCATTTCTCTCTCAGATGTCACACTTCATTTCAGGGATTAGTTATAAAATGTGAACAATACGTAAAATTTTAAATCATACAGATGCCAATAGATACACAGATGACACCGTTTCCTTAACACACATACCAACACAGCGAGGGGTCTTGTTATGATTGCTCCAAGTTCCATCTGATTGACATATGGCAGTGGTAAGTTCCTTAGATGATAATCTATATCCATCATTACAAAAATAGGTAACTCGGGTTCCTACCAAGTAGTCTGTTGTGAGTATTCCTCCATTTGTTGGAGCTTTAGGAATCCCACAGGAAATTGCTAGAATGAATACATGTACAAAATCATAGAAACAGAAAGATTCTTAATTTAGTAGATAAGTCTCTTAAATTGTAAAGCATGTAAAACTGTTTGGGATTTTATTAATTCCTCTGAAACAATTTCAGAATATCTCCCAGAAAAGCCTTCCCAAACCATAACTTTTTGAATAATTTATTTCAAACTCCTATTGAATGTGTTTTTAGATTGGTGAATTCATACATTATTAATGCTTTATTTCTGGGTTTTTTACTTGGTTTCTTGTCAGTTGTGTGTATTGTTATTAGCATTCATACAGGTTATATGAGAATGAAAATTGGGTAAATATAGTGTATCTATGGCTAATCTATAACTGGGCCACCACATAGGAAGTTTAGTCAATTAATTTGGCGGAGGATTATTAAAGACTGTAAAGGTGTTGGTAACTTATACTCATCAGAACTTTGGCCAGGAATACAATGCATAGATGCACAGATTTACTTTAACTAGAAGCTGGATACTGCTTTGTCTTTGGTCCAAACTCTATGTAGTTGGGCACCAGCCGTAGAATATCATGTGTATCAACATGTTTATTAAGTATAGGGCTTGCACATATTGTCTTAAAACCTAGGTTGAATCATTCTGCATGTCTTAGAAGAATCATTCATTGACATGTCTTAGAAGTCTTGGTTTTCATCTATACTAAATCTGATTTACGTGTAATTAGTTTTACCACAATGTGATAATTACAGTAAAAATTTTTATTTATTATATATTAGGCATTTTCACATCTAATAAATTCAAATGACTATACAGATACACTCTAAGATTGATTTTTTGCCATCTTTGCTCTACAAGTAACAATTTGTGTCTCCAAAAACAAACAACAAACATGCTTTCAATGAATATAGTTGGCAGCCAAACCCTGATTAAAATTAGATTATTTGTATCTTTTATATCATATTCAGATATATATAAATACTTATACACATGTCTGCACAAAAACTAGTGTATCTGAATGTGGGTATAGCTCCAGAACCTGCTGGAATTATGTAATATCTGATATATGTACTGTATTCCATAAAATCAAAAAATGTCTGAATTCTGAAATATCTAGTCTTCTAGGTTTCCTATAAAATGTTCTAGACTTATAACTACATTCTTCTTATATCAAAAGAAATAAAGAACAGAAAGGTGTGAGTTTGGTTTTAGTGTTTACAGACCTGTGTTCTAGTTACCTTTTATTTAAATCTAAAATTGTTTCTATTTTTTTTTTTAGAAAACCTACCATTTAGATGTTTGATTTTAATTAATCCATGTGAATTTCACTATGAAGTGAAATATCTTAGTGAAATCTATATGAAATTCACAAAATTGAATGGCAGACTCCTTACTGGTGAGCGTTTTGATCTTTTGTAATCTGATAACCTGCAAATTATGAACAGCAAAGCAGCAACATTGACTCAATAAATCATATAAGCAATCTCATATAATTATGTTATTATCCCTGCTATTTAATTATAGAGCCTCCAAAATCATGTTGCAAATGTAAATGGTTCCCTGATGTCTGTTCAAGCAATGTTGATATTTCCACTTAGGACTTTTGGGAATTTCAATTTGTAATAAATCATCTCCCTACTGAACCCCACTAAAGACTGTGTATTTACTGATTCAAAAAAATCAACTATATATTATTGGAGTAGTGTAGGTTGAACTTAGATCAAAGTATAAAAGAAATAAAATTTAAAAAGATTCCATATATGTAGTTAGTATAAAATGGCTATATTTTAGACCTAAGAAAATGGCAACATGCTCAAATGATAGGACAATTATGCCTGTGAGTAGATTACATCTTAACTTCTCAGCTATAGAAAGAAAACAAATCAAGTTTAAAAGAACCATCACCACTGAGTGATTGTCATAGAGGCTTTTCTACAGAGCTCTCAATAGCACAGATTAAAAGTGAGGCAGGGAATGCAAAGAAACTTTCTACATAACACTGTACAATACCCAACTGCATAGTGGGATGAGACTGGTCCAATCCCTGAAGGAGAGGTAATCAGTGATGTGTAGTTAAATAGATAAAACACCGACCCAAACTCAACTAGAAATAGCAGACTAAATTTTCTTTTACTGTGCTCACATTGTGTAACTGTTGCTCAAGTAAATATATGTTAGGATGTATAAGGAGACTGAGGAAATAAAGCTTAAAAATGAAGAATTTAAACAAACCTGGAACACAACAAAAATTTGCATTATGTGAATAGCTCTTTCCAATTACATTTAACCAGTTCATTGTAATTAGCTAGGCTTAAATACGGATAGGTCACATACAATAAAGGTTTTTATTAACTAATTAATCTTTTAAAATTGTTTCAATGATAATAAAAGATCAATTTTGGAAACGGCTCCTTGGGTCATAAATATATTATCATTTTACTATGCCGAAAATATTTTTTAACTGCATTTTGATTTAACTATTCTAATTATAGAACTATTTTAAATCGAGAACAATGAAAAAAATGACACCATATGTAAATATCTTATCATCCATCAAAAATCAATGAAATTATACAACTGACTATACAAAGCAGTTTCAAAATTTCATGAAGTTTAGGATATTTTTCATCTTGGGGATCCCTGGGTGGCTCAGCGGTTGAGTGTCTACCTTCCTTCCATTCAGGGTGTGTTCCTGGAGTCCCAGGTTGGAGTCCCACATCGGGCTCCCTGCATGGAGCCTGCTCCTCCCTTTGCTTGTGTCTCTGCTTCTCTCTCTCTGTGTGTCTTTCATGAATAAATAAACATTTTTTAAAAAAAGGATATTTTTTTATTTTGACCAATAGGCTATTATTTTTACTAAAGATTTCTTAAATATTATTTTATATATCATCTTATATATCTATGTACACATTACACAACTGAAATGTACTAGTTCAAAGTCAGATCATTTTAATATTTATTTAATATATATAGTTTAGAGGTTATTGTTTATATGTTTTTTTAATTCCCATGATTCTGAAATTATAAGATCAAAGATTCTTTTCCAAACCACTTCTGGAAAATACTAAGAATTTGTGAATACTATTCATTACTCGAAGAAAAGCAGATGTTTTGATAGTTTTCTAAAATCTATCTATTCAGCATGAAGTCAGCTTTTTCAATGTTGATAACCCACTAAGGTTATGAATTTTCACAGAATTCTAATAAGTGATTAATGAATGTTTCCTTCATCAACAAAATGAGGAAACAATAGTTCTTTCATTTCTCATTTATTTATACATGCCTGTGAGAGTTATCTTTTCATGAATTAAAATTACAGTTTAATAGGTAAAAGAGCCCATTTCAGATGTTTGGTAATTATCTATGCTTATTTTAACTTGCTGTTGTTCAATTTTAAATTTTAATTGATCTATTTTATATTTTATTTGTTTTATATAAATTCCTTCTGATAAATAGATTATAGGTAAGACCCATTATTTATAACTGAGAATATTCTGTATTTTTTAAAATGAGGGTTTTTTGCTGCTTAATACACCTCTACATGCTGGCAAGAATAAATAAAATATAAATTTAATTTAATATGGACAAAATAATGTGATATGCTAAATATTAAAAAAAATTTACAGTCCAATAACATTAGACTTCCTTGTTAACTTATGTTGCTCTTCTCTTCATGACTGCCAAGCTAAGAGATTAAACTACTTTTTAAAAACAAGATCTAGTTCAAAGATCTAAAATATGCCATTTGTTGAATAAGAAGCTTGTCATTCTATTTGCTGTAACAGGATACAAGGCTCAGAAAGTGCTTCAGCTGTTAACAAAACACAAATGAAAAGGAAAGACATATCTCTGTTAAGTTAGCTAAACAGTGAAGAAAAATGTAACATGGTGCCTGGCTACATTCTCCTCTTTTAAATTTGTTGCTCTGAGAACACATTTTTTGCATGCTCAGAAGGAGGTCAGTGACCCTGCCCGTTAATCCTCTCTTTCTCTCTGCAGACTCCACACTAATGCAATCTCCAGCTCTGGATCAATTATTTTCTGACAACAAAGTAATGGGAATGGTAGATGTGTGAGTTAAGGGTGTACAGGTGGGGGCTCCTGGGTGGCTCAGTCAGTTAAGTGTCAGACTCTTGCTTGTGGCTCAGGTCATGATTTTAGGGTTGTAATATTAAGCTCCACGTGGGGCTCTGTGCTGGGCTTAAACACCCCTTAAGATTCTCTCTCTCCCTCTGCCCCTCCCCACCCCACTTGCTCATGCATGATCTCTCTCTCTCAAAAATAATTAATAATAATAATAAATTTTAAAGTATGTACAGGTGTATGAGTGGTTAGAGTCAAGGCATTAATCACAACAAATGAAGAATAATAAAATAACATGTCTCACTATTCTCAAATTTATCATTCTGCATTTTTAAGTCTTATTTTCAAAAGGGGCATCTATGGTATGCTTCTGAATATTCATATTTTTAGAAGTTTCAATGACCAAAATGAAAAAGTTAAACGGGGTTTATCTTTTATTAATGTGTGTATCCATTTGGGGGATAGTATACTTCACCTTGACAAGCAGGGACCGGCGCATCCCATGCATGATACCCGTAGGGAGACTTTCTGCACACGGCACTGCTTTTCCCCACAAGTCGGAACCCTCGGTCACAGGCCCAGCGGACCACACTGTTCAGCTGTCCACCTGTCTGACTGATAATGTATCCATGAGGCGGAGATTCTGGTGTGCTACAGTAGAAAGCTTTTCAAAAGACAGAAGAATCACTGTATAATTAATGAATCAGAAATTCTTTATAATCCAGCGTTGTAAAAAACTACAAGTGAATACTAGTATTTAGAATAGGCTAATTGTGGGGACGTGTGGGTGGCTCAGAGGTTGAGCGTCTGCCTTTGGCTCAGGTCATCATTCCAGGGTCCTGGAATCGAGTCTCACATCAGGCTTTCCACAGGGAACCTCATCTCCCTCTGCCTATGTTTTTGCACCTCTCTGTTTATCATAAATAAATAAATAAATAAATAAATAAATAAATAAATAAAGCAAAAGTAAAATAGGCCAATTGCCACTCAGGTGAATTTTATGTCCTATGAACATCATACAATTTTCTATTCTCTTGGCAATCTGTTGACAAACTTTTGGGAGACAAAACTAACTCTGAGGGCAGCCCCGATGGCACAGAGGTTTGGCGCCCCCCTGCAGCCCGGGGTGTGATCCTGGAGACCGGGGTTCGAGTCCCAGTCCCGGCTCCCTGAATGGAGCCTGTTTCTCCCTCTGCCTATGTCTGTGCCTCTCGCTCTCTCCATGTCTCTCATGAATAAATAAATAAAATCTTTAAAAAAACAAACAAAACAAAACTAACTCTGAGCTTCTTATCATCACAGAAGTCTTCTGTATTAAAATATACATATTTTTTCCTTAACATCCCGGTGGTTCAAAAGCTCTACAAATACTTCAGTGAATTTTGGAGGCTGTACTCCTCATCATCAGAGGACCCAAATGCCACAATCTTGGTAGTAATATTTTAGAACATGTTGTTTACATGTAACTTTGAAGTGATTTCCAGACACCTAGATCATGTTAGGTCACACATTTTATTTTGGCTAATGTGTAAATAGATAGACCACCACACACACATTCCATAATCCTCTTTCCCAGTTTATTAAAGAGTTTCCATGCTGTCAAGAGTGCTTACATATGGTGATAAAAATGTCAATAAAATAAAACTTTCTTCATCTTCTGAAGTCTGAAATGTCAAAAGATAATGTCAAATGGCTTTTCATATATATGTACTTTTAAGACTATTCAGCCTGGCAGGATCCATTTGCCCTTTGAAACTTCAATGTATTCATCTGAGAAAAATAAGACTTTAGGGGTAACTAGTAAGAAAAAGATTGGGTTTGGAATGTGTATGTCATAACGTGTTATTTCTAAAGGGAAAATATACAATCTGTCAAGTTATTCTTGGGGTTAAAGTGGTGTTTTCAAAATTTATCATGAATATCAACATAAATAAAGGTTATGTCTATAATGTAGACAATTTATTCTTATAATTGGTTTAAATAATTTCCCTTTAAGTTATTATAATCATTAAAACTACAATTTAATGTGCTGACTTTTAAATTCCCTCTTTGGGCACAAATTTAATAAAAAAGACTTTTATACAGCTCATATGACAGAAACATAGATCCAAATATGAAAAAAAAAATTAATGACTGGGGCATATATTTGAATTTTTAAAAACATTTCTTCTTCGCATGACTAATAAAAGTTTTTTAAAAATTTCATACAAATCTATTGTAGGATAAAACTTGTATACATATTAGTAACATGATGTCAGTGACAAGTCAATTCTATGTAAAAGAGGAATTCTTAATAAATTAAAATCAAGCTATCATCTTGCAGTTTTAAAATCAAAGTAAATAGACAACAGGTGTTTTATTTGCATATGATATAAATGCAAATTTATATAAATTAGTAAATATGGAAGTTTATTTTAGGAACTAAAATTCAAAATGTATTGAACCCTATGCCTAGAATTGTTTGGCTAGAATTGTTTATAAAATATTTATAAAAGTAATTTTCAGCTGAACTGATTAGCAATGACCCATGGCTGGGGGAGACTTGGTCTGAGCACTGTATAGAAAGAGACACCTGATTAGTTCTGAAATATTCTTTTACAAGCACATACCCATGCCTCTGACATGATTTAGGAAAAGTAAAATTTAAAAAAAAAGGAATATAATCTTTGAACCTTGAAGAACTATTTATATACATTTATATATATATTCACTCAGTGAAAAGAAGTAATGACAAAACAATTCTTTTTCAAAACTAAAGGTTTTTAATGATGTCCGGTCATTTCCCTTTGGATATTAGACTTATTTATCAAGTATCATGAATAGATGGACACTAATAAAACAACGATTTTTACCATTGTATGTTTATCTTTTGTTTGACCTTATAAACAACTTATTAAGTAGGTCAGATACACACAATTGAGTGACAATGTTATTATTTGTTGGAATTCAAGGGAAACAAATCTATTGAAGAAAAAAACATTGAAGATACCAGTTTAACTAATAACCAACATATAGAAGTCATCAATACCTAAGTGATTTTAATCATTTCCAAAATCCCAAGAGAGATGTACAATTATCATGACAGTGGAGACACTGAGACAGAGTTTATATAAATTGTTCAAGAAACTTCAGTGGAGGAACTGATTTAGATTCATGTCTAATTGAACAGTATCTGTGTTTATGTTCTGTAGCCACAACCACAGTGAGGATGTAGGTAGGATGTGTACTGAAGTTGGAAGTATCACATACCTATATATCTTATCCGGAAGCCTTTTTTGTTATTACCATGATCTGCTGACCACTGGAGAAATACTTCATGACCATTGCTTGTTATATTAAAAGCAGATGAATAATCGCCGCTGAGGGAAATAAGCACTGGACTTTGAATATTTGGTCCTTTGAAAAGAAAATTATACAGATTAGGCATAACTGAATAATTATGTTCCAATTTATCTTTAATATTTTATAAATTTAGAATAGTATTGTACATAGTGACATTGCCCCAAAACCAATTTATTTCATCAACAGTAACTTAAAACACAGTATCTTTGTTTTAAACAATTAATTCCACAGCTGAGGTATCTACAATTTGTAAAATAATGTGCAAACCACAGTTTTCACATGGTATGTAGAGAAACAGGATGTGGATACTTCTAAAAATAACTATAAGAGAAAATAAAATCATATAAGCAGTTGTTTACACTGAAGGTCTGCATGTATAACTAGAGTATCTGAACTGAATTTATGAATATGCATAAAAATAAACCATGGTTACCATCATACACCTGAAGAACATCAAATTCCTTTTCTGTCTGGAAGAATTCTACAAACATGCTGATATTATATCCTTTTTCTACTGAAATGCTCCAGGCACACATTTGAAGATTTGGGTAACTGTCAGGATATCCAGGGCTTAATATGACTCCTGTAGAATCTAGCCGTAATTCATTGGCAGGGCAGAGCACTATCAAAGAAAGATATCATTAAATAATGCCAGTGTTTTAGACCTAAGTGAAAACTGCATTTCAAACACCTGGTACTCTGCTTTCAGGTTTAATAAGTATAAGGGAGACAATACCTTGAATTATGTGTTAGAAGAGATAATTTGTATTAAGCTTGCAGTTCAGAAAATGGAGGAATGACCCAAAAATTATGGTACTGATTTCCTTTTTTTTTAATTATATGGTAGATGCATTACTTTTCTGTATAATAAATACATAGCTAATTAAAAGCTAAGACATTTATCTCCTTCAATTTCTTTATACTCTTTCCCTACTTTTCCTTTCTAGTTATGTCCTCTCTCCCTGCCTCTCCTGTGTATGTCTTTTTCTGTCCTTTTCCTTCCTTATTTATTTATTTATTTATTTATTTATTTATTTATTTATTTATTTATTTATTTTTTACTCACTCTTTTCTCTCCTCAAACTTTAACTCACTCAGGTATGTAGGGCCAGACAAGAAACTGTACTTCTTAAGAGTATTCATTCCAGGCAAGGCTACTCCTCATCTCAGAAATGTGGGCAAGCCATTGAAGATTTAACACAATTTTAGGTTACCGATTATCATTCAGTTCTTTGTGCAAATGAGCTAGGCTTGGAAACACCAAATATAGTTGCTGGAATATAGATGACTAGATGAGAGATTTATATATTCATCATTTCCTAGATGGAAGGACAATGAAATATTTTGAGTTATAAAGTCTCCATGTAGTATAAGGATGGAAAAGAATAAGTAAACTGTAGATTATGGCAACATATAATTGCTCTTTGATGAAGTTAACAATTTGAAAATAAATAATTCAAAAATTATAGCCACTGTAACCAATATTGATATTTGGAAATTGACTATAGAATATAGCATAGTTAAATATAGAAAAAAAGCAGCACAAAATATAGAATATAGTAAAGCTAAAACATATTAGAGTTGTTTTCTTTTTAAATTTTTGGGCTTTTACTTCTGTTTCTTGAACTTCAATATGAAATATTTGCTTCTTGGATATGATTTGATGATTTTTCAAAAATAAATAAGTAAATGGTAGCAGGTCATTCTTAGTCTAAAAAGAGAAACTTAACCATTGTTTTTCACAAAATGACAAACTAATAAATAAAAAAATTACCTTGATAGCTGGAAATAGAATGGAAAATTTGAGTCACATAAGAAGAACAATCATGAATATATAGCTATGGAATAGTGAAATGATAGACATCTATAACCATATGAGAAATTGAAGTTAAGTTTTAAGGAAGAGTTTACTTAGTGTGTGCCCAGCTATTTAATATTTCTGGAATGCTTAGCTAAGTATCTTTTTGGGTGACTAAGCTCATTACTTTATCACTAAAACCATTTAGCAACTCCATAATTTGACACAGCCTTCCAAGTTCAGTCCTTGCCTCCTCCCCAACTCTGTTTCCTGCTGCCCGTCCACTGAAATGAAATGCTCTGAACATATTGAGGAACTACTTACAGCTTTATGAACTCTGTACATTCCTTTGTGCTTCTGTTTCAAACATCCTTCTTTCATCTGCTGCATTTGAAATGTTAGTGCATTTTAATGCTAGATGAAGTGTCTTGTCTTTTGTGAAATATTGCCTGAACCTCTCCTTCATCAACCTGAGCAGAATTGTTGATTTCTTTCGTGGTGTCTCCGTAATGGATGCTTCTATTATTGCAGTTAGCAATTTTGTGGATATTTCCTTATTTTTTTTTTTGGTCTCCCTTTCTAGGCTTTGGTTATTGAAAAGCAAATGCCATGTGTTATTTAAGGTGTTGGAACTGATATTCCTTTTTTTTTTTTTTTTTTTGGACCCGATATTCCAAACTGAGCAAAATATTCTGTATTACTTTTGAAAAATTGATATGATTCAATATGATATACTATAAATACACAAGCTATTTTCCTACTATCCGATACATATCAAGAAGTCCAATAACTATGAAGAATAAGAGAAATATTTATTGTGACTACATGTTAAGACACTGTGAAGCACCTTTTGTGCATTATGTCGCTTGTCACAACTTTAGAAAGTGTGTACAATTTTTACCCCCATTATACATATGAGGGAATTGATGCTCAGAAAGTATAAAATGCACAAAGTATCACAGGTTCAGCTGCATGAGCCCCACAATTTTAACCATCAAATATACCACCCATTTTACTCCATTTATATCAAACTCTTTAAAGAACAACACATTTAGAATTGCTTCTCATATTTTAAGCATGATACAGAAAACTAAAAGGATAAAGAGAAGAATAACAAAATTGATGCAGCCCCTTTTAGGAAAAGTGAAATAATAGTAAATAATTTAAAATGGACTAATTAATTCTGACAGATCCAAAAAGAATGACTATTTTATCAAGCTTGTGAATTAAAGAAAAAAAATGTCAAGTCAGAGTTTTGGCTTAGAGTGCCTGGTCAATTAATTTATATAGAAACACTGTAAGCTAATTCTAGGGATGATTTATTACTTTTTAGCTTGTATACAAGTGCCATTATGAGATAAAATTAGTTTTTTTTTTTTTTTTGTATTCTCCATACTACATAAATAGGAAGAGATGCTATTATTTATCTATAGGAAAATCTGACTTTAGAAACAAAATATTGAAAATCTGAGAGATGAGAGATTATTTAATGGTTTAGTTATCTGGATTGTTTTAAATTAGAAATTTATTAAATTGGGATCCAGATACCAAAAAAAATTAAGTGTTGCCCTCCAAGAGCTCACAATGTATTTATATATTGGAATCAAAGAAGTCCAAACATGTAACAGGTTGTTCACACATCCCTGTGTCTGCCTAAGTTATTTTTCCACGTAAAATTTCCCAAAAGGCTAAAATTCTATCCTCCACTTTCACATGTCTAGATGTCTGAATATGTATCCTACATAATCCTAAGTGGCTAAAAGGTAAAGAGGAAATTGAATGAATGACATTTAAATATAAGGATTACAGATGATAGACCTCAGAAAATCCAAACAACCTCATGATGTTCTTTTTTTTTTTTTTTTTTTTAATTTTTTATTCATTTATGATAGTCACAGAGAGAGAGAGAGAGAGAGAGAGAGAGAGAGAGAGAGAGAAGCAGGCTCCATGCACCGGGAGCCTGATGTGGGATTCGATCCCGGATCTCCAGGATCGTGCCCTGGGCCAAAGGCAGGCGCCAAACCGCTGCGCCACCCAGGGATCCCTCTCGTGATGTTCTAAAGTTATTGACTTTAGAGCAAGGAAAATTTTCATATTGGTATTGTTTTTTTTTACTTCCAAACATGTCTTTCTGTAAAGCCCCTTGTGAAAATCCTTCCATTTTATTGTAAGGATTCCAATGAGGTAGAAAACTAAATGTTAATTCCTACTTATATCATTTTTGGAATAATAAACAATATTTTTATTTTATGTTTATTTTAACAGCTAAGGTACAGCACAGGAAACAGATTCCCATTTCTCATGAATAAATTCCAATGAAGGACATTACCCAAGAATATTTGGGGAGGGAATATCAACTTCAATTCAATTTTATTCAAACTAATCAGTATTTATAAGTAGTAAAGATGTGGTAGTCACTGTCTGGGCCCAAGTGAATAATACAAATTAACAACACATGATCTGAACATCAAAACTCTAGTTTTGGTCCATGAGGGTCTTGCTTTGTAATCCCATGGTGAATTCCTTGAAGTCTATACTTTTCTTTTTCACTTCTTTGTCTTTGTATATTCATCTGTCATTTGTACCATTTGTCTATCTTTGTTCTATCAAAGTCTCACTTACCATATGGAACCAAGACTCAGGGAGCAATGCTTCTGTCAAGCTTTGCCTGCCCCACAAACAGCTAAACATGACATGATTTGATAGCCCCCTGGACTGTTTCCTAAACACTCTATTGCTACCACCTGTATGGCTGTCATATTCCATAAGTCATATTACCTTCATAGTAGGGTCATTTATAGCTTGTTTTTTGTTTGTTTGTTTGTTTTTTACTCAAACCTTCATACTTAACAGGTGCTCCATTAAAGTTTAATGAATTTATGGATTAGAACAAAAATTATTTCAAGTAAAGGCAATCAACAGTGGAGCTTTTATTTAAAGGTGATTTCTCTTATTTTCCATCTCCATTTCCACCCTCACAGCAAAGTTAATTTAAATACATTGAACTGACTTTGGGGTAAACTAAAAAAAAAAAGTAAACATTGGAAGAAAAAATAATTTTTAAAGTTAAATCCAAGAAATAATGTAATAAAAGATACCACATGAGTTGTATGACCTTTAACATTATGGCCAGTTAAATATTTAATATTTGTGTAAAACACTTTTCTCAATTTTGCCAGTATTAAATCAAACATAAAACAAATACTTGAAGATAAATAATCATAAGAATTGGTACCTTAAAAAAAAAAAAAAAGAATTGGTACCTTGACAAACTGGAGGTGCTCCATCCATCTGGAGTCGTTCTCCTAATCTGCATGTCAGAATTGCATTGCCGACCAAAGTAAATCCTGGAAGACACTGATACCTAATAATGTCACCTATTAAAAAAAAGAAAAGAAAAAGACAGAAAGGAGCTTCAGATAGCCAACAAGGTAATGGTAAAAATGAACAGATGTTTCAATTGTAAAATCTGTAAATATTATAGAACATTTTTTTTCTTTCAGTGATTTTTCAATCAGTATAAAATTCTATTAGTTGTCAGCAGGAATAATATTCAAAATACTGAAATATAGCCACCTCATAGACACTGACCAATCAGAACTGAAGCCAAAAGTAAGTTAGATCTAGTGTGCACCAGTTATATATAAGCAATAGTAATAAGGAAACAATCTAGTTGGTATAATAAAGGTATTCATTAAAAATATATCAAGCAGTTAAAAGGATTCAAAGTTATTGATTTTATATTAAAATTAAATTTACAGTAGGCATTAATATTTTCTAAGTTTCTCAGCCAAAATTAATATCATAATGATAAGAGTTTATGATGGCAACATTCTTTTGTTACACCACTTTTCAAAATGTGAGACATTATTGAATTTCTACCCTAGTTTCAAAAGGACTTTATTATCAAATTGAGCATAATCCACCATTTGTTTTCAAGGATGTGCGAATAAAGCATATCTTCTAGTACACTGTATATATTCTACATTGTATGTTGTAGGCTGAAGCATGAATTCAAATAACATTAGTGTTGTCAGAAGGCAACAAAGTAAGAATTTGGAAGAAACTGCCATACAGTTATATGGTTCAAATTCCCATACTGGTTTTCCAGTTGGAATCATCTTAGAGATACAGCATTCTTGCTTTTGCCTATACATCCTTTTGATCTTTTCACTGCTGTCCATTCTTAAAAACTCCAAACAACTCCCAACAATCCAGAGAAAGAGGGTCTAAGGTAGGTTGCTACTATCTTTTTATTCCTTTTTAAGCAAATATCTCTATTGAGTTTACTTTAAAAAAAAAGAATATATTAGACTTTACCTATTTCAAATTCATCATCTTCTGTCAAAATTTCAGCATTGGGCACAGGTGGTGGAGGTTGGCATACTCTTAGTTGATAAGCTATAAAAATAGACAATGTTTATTCCTTTTCTGAGAAGCTGTATATGTACATTCACATATGTGAAAAAATCAAAATTATGCAAGGGTTATTTGTGAGAATAAAAATAAGTGGTATAATTTATTGTTTCAATTATTTATTTTTAAAATATATTATAATATTGAGGAAAAATAAGTTATTCCTTAGATGCCAAAGTATTTTCCCATGGTAAGAATGCTTACCTGTATCCTTATTTCTTCCCTCATTCTATTCCTTTTTGTTACATTGCTTCATAACACCTATTATTATTCTTTTGGCATGATCACAATTTGGAATTATATATTCTATTTGTTATATGCTCAATGCCTATCTCCCCAAGGTTCATCACAGAATCCCCTGCACCTAGCAAAGTGCCTGGCATATAGTTATAATTGCAAATAGGTACTCAATGCTTACTCTATTCCAGGAAATACTATAAATACTTATAACTCTCTTAGTCCTCAAAAATGTTATTTGTTTTATTAATTTATGATTAGGTCTATAATTATGCCCATTTTATAAAAGAGAAAACTGTTAAAGAGAAATAAAGAATTTGTCTAAATAACACAGCTATAATGTGACAGAACTGAGATTTGAACCCAGGAGTCTGACTTCAGAGCTTTCTCACACCATACTATATTAACATATTCATGAAATACTTATTTGTTAAATTTCATGCTTCTAATAATCCATATCACTTGAATAGGTCATCCCCATTAGATGAGAAATATTCCTATTTGGCAAAATTTAAAGGCCATCAAAAATTAAAAAAACCCTTTATGAATGTGAGCATCATGACTACTAGACTCATCTGACATGTATATCACAATCATTTGTTTGATTCAAGTCTTATATTTACTAAGACTTTTTAAGAACATAATATAGTCCTGTTCAGTCAAGAAACACACTTGAATTCTATTATAACATTTGAAGAAAAATGTGTTTTATATGCCTAATTTTATTACTTAAATTTAGGAGTTAAATTATGTATCTCAATGAGCAGATAAAGCAGTTGAGGCTTAAAAGACATAGTAACTTGTCTGAGCTCACACAAACTAGTTCAGAGTTGAGCCAGGATTCCAGCCTCTGTCCTCTAACCCCAAAACCTATACCTTCAGTATCGTCCCTATCATGGGAAAAATATGAGAGTACTGAGCAACATCAACTAGGCCACTTAGAGAAGACTCCTATAAAAGGAGATGGATAAAATATATTTTAAAGAGCGAGTAAAATTTGTCCAGTTCTGAAGGGTAATCATGGACATAAGAGCATTTCAGATGGAGGAGAAAATATGACCAAAAAGTTAGGCCCTGGTTCATCATCATGTAACAAAAAGCCATTTACAAGAGGTTGATTGGCTAATACACCTTCAGGGAACTCAAAACAGATAATACACAAAAAAAGTTTTTCAAAATATAGCTGAAAAGAGATGAAGCAAGGAAAATTTTTGTTTCGATTTCCTGCTATAAATTGTTGCCTGCCTCTTCAAACATCTTCTTTCCAGTACTTCAACCTGTTTATAAAAGCACTTGATGATAATTTGCAAGTAAAACACTGCTCTACACAGAATGGTTACCACTAAAGAAAAGACTCACTAGAAAAGAAGCCTAGGACGGAAAAGTGTAACTCAAATTTTTGAGAAAAAGTTTAGTTAGTTTAGAGTAACAATAGGAATTTTGAAAAGCATTTTCCTGAACTTAGACCTTGAAGGGGGTACTATTATCAACGTAAAAGGTAATTGTAATAAATATTGCAGAGGTATGAGAAAGGTAATAGGAAGATACAGAGAACCTGCCATTGGGAAATCCTTAGGAGACTTATGCTTCAGAGGATAACATTTTAATTAATCTTGATGTAGAACAGAGATCAAAAGTTAGTGAAATGTAGAGATGCCACATATGTATCATTTCACTTTTGTTTGCTTGTAAATTTATTTTTGATCATCATGCTAATAACAGACTAATTTATTATTTTAAAGAAAAATAACATATTTATATCAACAAGGAACCCATGACTATCACCATCTGTAGAACATGCTCAGAATGACCTACATAAGTCAGTTGCAGAGTTTAAAAGACTAGGGCTTGCAAATTATTAGTAATGAGGGATATGATATTCAGAAATATTATGCTATTTTCCCAAGACCACATGGGTGCAGTGAGCTAAATTTTGTCCTATTCTCTGCTCTTTACCTTCACCTACAGTTTTGTAAACTGTGTCCTTGGAACTGTGGAACTGGGGGGATCACCTCGGGGTCATGGAAGGTCTGAGGAGGTATAATGTCCCTGTCTCTCACCTCTACCTCATAAGAGCAATTCTCTGTTCATCAATTTTATAGATTTGGATTCTTTTTTTTTTTTTTTTTTTAAGATTTTTTGTTGTTGTTTATTCATGGTAGACACAGAGAGAGAGAGGCAGAGACACAGGCAGAGGGAGAAGCAGACTCCATGCAGGGAGCCCGATGTGGGACTCGATCCTGGGTCTCCAGGATCACGTCCCGGGCCAAAGGCAGGCACTAAACCGCTGAGTCTCCCAGGGATCCCCATAGATTTGGATTCTGAATAAATTTCTCTTTGAATAAATTTTCTGCAATCTCCACCTAAGTAATTTCCTTGATTCTTTTGACTTCAAGTCTGATTTGTGTTATAATTCCCAACTTTATATGCCCTGGATAAGCACCTCTTCTGGATAAAAAATAAATATTTACTAAATAACATATAAAAAACTGGTTTCCTCTCGGAGGGAATAAGTCTCCAAACAGTCTTCCCTAGGGTAGCTCTCCACTGTAAAATTGCAAATAGGCATTAAAATAGAAGGAATCATGGGTCAGAGTGCTAGAAAATAAGATCTAAACAGGCTCCAAGATGCTTTCCACAGTTGAACTATGTAATTCTGACTATAATATGAAGGAAAAAAAAATACTGAAAGAAACTGCTTTGCATTTGTTTTTCTTTCGACTCTCAAAGACAAAGTACTACAGAAAATTAAATCATAGCTTTCAACAATTGTTTTCTTTAAAAATATATATTTTATTTATTTATTCATGAGATATACAGAGAGAGAAGCAGAAGCATAGGCAGAGGGAGAGGCAGGCTCCCTTTGGGAAGCCAGATGTGGGACTCGATCCCAGGACCCTCGGATCATGACCTGAGACAAAGACAGACACTCAACCACTGAGCCACCCAGGTGCCCCATCAACAATTCTGTTTTCAATCTTCATCCATTTCTACTGATTTGTTAGCTAAAATAAATCTAAAATTTGCCCAGTATCTTTCCATTCTTTCAGCCAACATCTCAGTGGAGAGCCCTGTCATTTAATACTCATTGTATGAGTTAAAATCTATGTCTTTTTTAGAACCTTAGAATTTTATTTGGAAATAAGATTGTTACAGATGTAACAAGTTAATCTGAGATCATATTGAATTAAGGTAGGCCCTTAAACACTATGACTGCTGTCCTTATAAAAAGAGAAAAGACAGATATAGACACACAGCAAAGACATGCGACAAGGACAGAGACTGGAATGCCAAAGATTTCTGGCTACCACCATTAGCTAGGATGAGGCAAGAGAGGATCCTCATCTACAGCCTTCAGGGACAGATGGCCCTATCAATACACTGATTTCATCCTTCTTTTTTTTAATATTTTATTTATTTATTCATGATAGACACACACACAGAGAGAGAGAGAGAGAGAGAGAGAGGCAGAGACACAGGCAGAGGGAGAAGCAGGCTCCACGCAGGGAGCCCGAGCAGGACTCGATCCCAGGACTCCAGGATCATGCCCTGGGCTGAAGGCAGTGCTAAACCGCTGAGCCACCTGGCCTGCCCTGTTTTCATCCTTCTACTCTCTAGAACTGTAAGAGAAAAAAAATTCCATTTACTTAAGACATCCAGTTTGTGGTACCTTGTTCTAGCAGCCCTAGGAAACAAATACACCGGTATTGTTAAATCTGGATGTTTCTTGTCTTCTGTGTCTTTCTAGTGCAATCCTTCCTACACACAAAGGAGGTGATGGAAGGGAGGTAACACAATACTTTTTTGGAATCCACTCTGTGCAAAGAACTCTGCAAGTTACTTTACATAAGTTACTTCATTTAACCCCTAAATTACTACATCAAATATGTGTAAATACCATGTTGCTACAAGGGATCTAAATTTCAGAATGGGTGAATTATTTGCCCAGTTCATGAGCCGGAATTTGAATCATATGCTTGAAAATTTAAGCCATATTTTCTCCCACATTTACAGACAAATCAACCTGGACTGGAGAATTATTTTGGTACTTCCATTTCCCTAGTATCAATATATAAGTTATCATGATTTTACAGACCAAATTTATAATCTTAGCTGAACTTTGTCAAGTCCCTTATATTTACTATTTACTCCCTTATTATGCACTGTCATTTTTGACAACCTTGCCAGACTAGAAATTGGCACCATAATACTTAGCACTGAGTGTTCTACTGTCTCAAATTATTCCACCTTTATTCATTAATATAGACGGGTTCCATGTTTAGCTTTGTGGGACCATTTGGTATTTACATTTCCAAAAGAACTATTAGATATTTCATTTTGTTGTTTATTTAACACATATTATTATTTTTTTAACACATATTATTAAGGACCTAGTGTGTATCAGAAACCATATAATATGCGCTGGGAATGTGATCGTGAACAAAGCAGACACAATCCTGCCCTTATAGACACTGTCAGTGAGAAAGATATTAAACATGCTACCTTATTGAGTAGAAATTAGCTAGTTGAAATAAGGCATGTGGGTGTGTGTGCATGCATATACGCAAACGTATATGTGTTGGGGAGAGGGATGACACATAGAAAAATAATCCAGGCAGAGGAATCAGCAAATGTGAACCAGCAAAAAGGAAGAAGCCCGGGTTTAGGGGGTTGGGGGATGGGGGAGGAGGGAGGGTTTGGTGAGAGAGCCCTGGACAAAATGAGAAGGGATAAGAAAGACTGGTAAATTTTGACTAAATCCCCCAAGAGGCAATGGTCATGCTCAGAGTTTGTTTATTGTAACCTGAGGAAAATGAAAAGCCTATGAAGAGTTTTACATCTGGGAGGAATGTGATCAAATTTTTCCTTTAAAAAAATAACTGTGTCTACAGTAGGAAAAATAAACGCAATTGGAAGGGGACAAAGGTGGATATCCAGAGACTCCTAAAGAGTCTATATTACAGCGGGTGTTAAATAAACAATTGTTGATTGGATCTAAAAAAACTCACTAGTGTTCTCAAATGACTTGACATTAAATTAAAAGTCTTGATTATGTTCTCCAAGGGCCTCTAACTTTGTTTAATTAACTTCAGCCCCATCTATTAACCAGTTTACAATTTTAGCTGCAAATGTAGAGACTTCCTCCCCTTCACCTAAAACTCAAGTACCCATGATTTGTTATATCACCTATGATGTCATTCTAACCTCATAAAAAAAAAAAAAAAACATTAAACCACATCTCTACACTTTCTCATAATAAACTTTGAAAAATCAAACCTGTCTACAACCTAACCTTTACTGTAGTCTCTTCTATTCCCTGATCAACATAGTTCTCAAATGGTTGACAGTGTAATATTTGATGACATGTCTAAAATGGTGTTCTATAGAATTTTATTTTTATCTATCTTGCTTTCTTGAAACCTATCTTCCTGTCTCTTTAATAACTTTGTCCTCAGATGACTAAAATAGAGACATCATCACTGGTCATGTTAGCTAGATTTAACCTCTTGCAGTTACTCTGCTTCACATCTGTTTGCCCTCTGGCAATTTTCACAAGGTATAAGAACTGTTTATTGCTCATTGTCTTACACTAGAATATAAACTGTGTGAGAACAGGAACTCTTGATTACCTTATTAATAGCTACCTCCTCAGGTCATAATGCAATATCTGACATTGCAGTATTCAATAAATACTTACTAAGTGATTGAATGATACAACAATGAAAGAATGAATAATGAATGAGCAAAAATGTATATATTAAATCCTTACTGTACCGAGTATGGACTCAATCCAGACTCTCTGAATTTAAATCCTGCTTCTAATGCTGAAATCTTGAGCAAGTTACTGAACCTTGACCTCACATTTCCTCATTTGTAAATAGTAATGATAATAGGAATAACTTTATGCTAACTTAAAGGGTGGTTACCAGGATCAAATATTTATACATGCAAAGAACTTGAAGCAAGTGCCTAGCACATAGGAACTATTCTATAAGGGTAAGCTCTTGTATTAAATTGGGAGTTCAATTCCTTCCACCTATTTGGTGTTCACAGATGAATAAGAACATTTGGTAAAATATATTTTGTTTTTTTCTAAGTTTCACTTTTAGTTTCTGAAAAAAAATTGATTTGGCAATTACTGAAATAATTATGAGCAGTTTAGGCATATTATCTTGGTCTCTAGGAGCAGAGGATAATAAGGCAATAGTTTGAGGTGTGATGCATCAGGTGTGATGTAACTGGGGAATTTAACAGTGCAGCTCTGATTTTTCTGAAGATGTTTCTATCAAACCAACCAACACCCCTGGAAAAAAAAAATTCTCAATTTGTGTTGGTGAGTAAATAGTGTCCACAAGACAGCCTGATCTAGTTTTTGTTCTGGAAGCAGACTGCCTGTGTTCTAACCTTGGCCCTGCTACTTGTTAGTTCTACGACCTTAGGTAAACTGCTCAAACTCTGTGCTTCAGTTTTCTCTACTGCAAAATAAACATAAAGCTAAGATTGAGTTAATATATCATAAAGTGCTTAGAATTGTGCCAGACACGTTTTATCATTTCAAAGGGAGAGTGCATTCTCTATTTGGCAAAGGTTAACATGAGCATGGCTGCTTTGAATATGGTTGTGACCTAAACACATATAATCTCAATCTAACATGACTTTATTCATAACCCTGATGTCATTCAAAGAGCTGGTACCCACATGATTTCCCAGGACACATCAAATTATTCACTTTATGTCTAATGTGATTTACTGGATATTTGAAAATGCTAAGATTTTTTATTTGTTTCACACTGATGTACATTACACTGTAATAGAAAGTTCTAAGCTTTAGCAACTCAGTCTTTAATCATGTATATTGTTGTACATGTTTTGGTCTTAAAACTGCTAGTATAGTGCTCTGGAAATCATATTCAATAAATATTAACTAATAACTAATTGAATAAAAGTGATACACATCCTCTATAATGTGTAAAATACCCAATATTGCATGGTTTGGTCCCATTCTTTTTAGAAGAATCATTTTAATCGATGTGCCATTCAGTGTATAACCACCATTTACTATTTAAGAGTTATAAGAAGGCATCATATTCTATGTCAGTATCCAGTATCTTTTTTTTTTTTTTTCATGTAGGTTCCACACCCAGTATGGATCCCAAAGCAGAGCTTCAACTTATACTCTGAGATCAAGAGTCAGATGGTTAACCAACTGAGCCACCCAGGCACTCCTGTATGTCAGTATCTTTTGAGGATGACTACTGCTTAAATAGTGCCATGTTTTAGTTCAAATGTGTACAGATGTCTGGTTCCCGGTCCAATAAATTTTCTTCTTGAAATTGCTTTAGAGTTTAATTCTGGCAATATTTTCCAGTTATTTTTAATTTCTTCTTTTCTTTGCAATGAAACATCCAATCCAATTCCAGAAAAGAATGCTGCATTTATCTACTTCAGTTCAACTGGGCTATTAAAGGCTTCTTCAAAAAAGACAACACAGAACACTGGCAAATTGCCATTCCTTCTCTAAACCAAAAAAACTCAAGTGCACAACCTTTCTGCCAAGTACCAACGCAGTTTCTCTGACACAGGAAAAAAATAATTTTTTATGTTCCTCTATAAATTCTAAGTTCTCTACAACCACTGGTGGTGACTCAGATTAAGTCAAGCATTGTAATTTCATGATTTGGGAAAGATTTGGAAGAGGAAGAGCATTGATGATTACCTGTCTAGCATGTAATTTTGTCAATGTTATTTCAAAAGTTATGTAAAGTAAGTTTAAGGAGGTCCACTTGAAAGAAAAGTTAAGAGTGTTTAAAATAAAAGCTCCCTGAGTTCCAATTAAGAGAGAAAAATAATACACACTTTTTTTTTCCCATTTTGGAGAAAATCTGCTGGCGAGTTGATATGAACCATATAGGTAAATTTCAGCAGTGCTGAAATTACTTACAAATGTCACTTTTGCTCCATTAATATTTTACAGTTTCTTTCTCTGCCTATATAAGGGAGAATTTTAGAAATTAAGAGCAAATGACTCATCCCTGGATTTAGAGTTGAGACTGAGGTAGTCCCCGTGATGAGAAAAAGATCAAGAAGTCACTCTTGATTTCCTTAGAGATGTAATATCAGAAATATAGTAAACGAAATGATGAGGAAAACTCCTGAATTATCCATTAAAAAGTTTCAATATCTGCCGCATGAATTCACTTCCTGATATTCAGATAGCTCTTTGAAAGCATATTGCTTTAGTACTGAGCTCAGGGCACCTGGGTGGCTCAGTGGTTGAGTGTCTGCCTTTAGCTTGGGTTGTGATCCTGAGGTCCTGGGATGGAGTCCCACATCGGGGTCCCTGCTTGGAGCCTGCTTCTCCCTCTGCCTGTGTCTCTGCCTCTCTCTGTGTGTCTCTCATGAGTAAATAAATAAAATCTTAAAAAAAAAAAATTAAAGGGCAGCCCGGGTAGCTCAGCAGTTTAGCGCCGCCTTCAGCCCAGGGTGTGATCCTGGAGACCCAGGATCGAGTCCCACATCGGCCTCCCTGCATGGAGCCTGCTTCTCCCTCTGCCTGTGTCTCTGCCTCTCCCTCTCTCTCGGTCTCTCATGAAAAAATAAATAAAATCTAAAAAAAAATTTTTAAAAAAAGTACTGAGCTCATCGTAATTTGAAAAGTGATATGCCAAGGTTGGATAATCTGACACATCAATAGATAACAGAGCACATCACTGTTCTCATTTGACCTTTGTCAGTTTCTGTTTTCCTCTCCCTCTTCACCACCATTGTTTGAATTGCTTTTGGCTGTAAAGGAACATGCTATAGCTAGCTCTATCATAAACTACTCTATATATTGAAAAGAAAAGAAAACAAGACAAAATAACACATAATTCAGGTGTGCTCTCAGCTTAGAACATGGCTCTAACTGATAGACCATGATTTTCTACTATTTTTTTTAAAGATTTATGTATGTATGTATGAATGTATTTATTTACTCATGATAGAGAAAGAGAGAGGCAGAGACACAGGAGGAAGGAGAAGCAGGCTCCATGCCAGGAGCCCGACGCAGGAATCCATCCTGGGACTCCAGGATCGCGCCCTGGGCCAAAGGCAGGTGCCAAACCGCTGAGCCACCCAGGGATCCCAGATTTTCTATTATTGACCATAAACAATTTCATTAACAACTAGCATCTGATCTGATAATCCTTTGACCTCATTGGAACAACTACTCCAATTTTCTAAAAAAACCTAGTCTAGAAATAAAGCATACTGCCTTGAACCTTTCCAGAACCGTCTTGCACAGGCAAAATCCTCTAACAAGCCTTACCCAATGCCCTCGTACTGGGATGCCACAGGGTCCCTCATGGTGTGCTGTCTCACTCATTACAGGGAGCAAACAAACCCAATTTTGTTTAACTGAAAGGTGTGTTCCTGACAGACTTTGATTCAGGGGACTGACAATAATACATTGTCCAAAATAGATACAATAACTTATAAATGGATATACACATGGTGCCAAATGTCAAAATAGAGTAAGCGATTTTGGCATGATTTTAGTCATCACTAAATAGTCACTTAAGTTGGGACCTGGGTTGAGTGTCTGCCTTTGGCTCAGGGCATGATCCCGGAGTCCTGGGATAGAGTTCTGCATCGGGGTCCCTGCATGGAGCCTGCTTCTCCCTCTGCCTGTGTCTCTGCCTCTCTCTTACATAAATAAAATCTTAAAAAAAAAAAAAATAGTCGCTTAAGTAATAGTAAGTGGCATTTATCTTTTCTACATAACAGTTTCACCAGTTTGTTTTTTTTTTTAGTGTCTTTATCACATTTCATATATATATATAATTGTAGGATGTCCCTATCCCCATGCTTTCTAGGTATCAAACAATGAAACACAGATAGAGTTCAATGCTCTATCTACTGATATATGAAAGGAGGTCAGGTCTTTAGGTTGTGTGAGGCAAAGGGGTCACACAGTTCAAAGCAATGGTGATTTATGTTTTATATAAAATGTGTCCTTGTATCTGCAGCTGTCTCTTTTAGGATGAGACTTTGTGGAGTTAAATATACTTTCCCTAAATACAGCATTTATTGTAAAGGTAACCTTAAACTTAAAAGATGACCTAAAAGACATTATCAGCCTTTTAAACATATTTCTTAAAAATAATCTGAAAGTCAATATATAATCAACTAATTTCTTCACAGAAGATGTGCCATTGGGTAAACATTGTAAAACAAAGGGTAATATAAATTAAATCATATTATGCTCACTAAGAAAATCTTCTGTATATAAATTGAGGTTCTCTAATATTCTAATATTAGAAAAAGTACTGCCCTGGATAATAGATTTCAACGTGAGAATGATACCTTCTGTCTTAAATGAGTAAATATATATTCTGTCTATATTATAGTCTCCTAGTTGTTTTTAGTTGCCATAAGTCAGACCCCAAATAAAAATTATCTTCTTTTCACACAGTGACCTTAGCACATTTTAGAAACCAGAAGGAACATACTAAGTTGCATTACACCTATGTATTGTGAGCTTGTAGGTCACAAAGAAGAGAACCCCTACAAAGTTTAAGGTTCTAAGTTTTAATTACAAGGGGTATGTTCTAGAAAATGAGGTAACTTATCATCTCACTAAAAATTAAAATCACTTTTGTTAAGTTTTTAAGGAAAAATTAGATTTACAGGGCATTAAATATAATCTGTATGTTAGACAATACCAGCTTAGGACATTGCCTGGCATTCAGTAACAACTCTCTATATTTTAGCTATGATTATTGCCTTGTTGTCATTATTTAAAAAGAGTTCATTCTATGGAGTCAGATAGACCTATTTTGAATTCCAGACAACTCTTCTATTTATTAGTTCTCTAGTTTTATGTAGGTTAATTTTTTTTCTTTCAGTTCTTTCATCATTAAAATGGGGATAATAGTACTCATTTTGCAGAGCTATTACAAAAAATAGCAATAATTCATGAAAAGTAGCTAGCAGAGTACCCAGCATATTAAGTTTTCAATCACTGTTCTAGTGACTAATATGGAAAGTCAGTGTCTGCAAAACAGTGCAGTTAAAACAGGTTTTGTGTAATTTACTTTTAGGAAGTCATTGATTAGGACTGAATATTGGTATTATTTATTACAAGCCAAATCCAACCAGACTCTATGGCAGATATCAAGAAAATTTAGTTCTTACTTTACAAAATTACAATTCCAGCAATACAGAGAGAGACAAAACATTTCCTCAGATAAAAAAGAAGTATAATATCTGAGAAAAAGTGCCTCAACATTTACACCTGTCCTATTTTTTCATTGCACAGAACTTTCATTTTTCAAAGCTTTTTATGAATGTTATTTTTGATCATGAAAGGCTTTATGAAGGTGATGTTTTATAAAAGACAGATGGCTGGCTGGATCTCATAAAGGAAGTTAGGTTAGGAGAAAAGAAACACATTTTTTTTTCTCTTTTCAAATATATTAAAAATACATTAATAAATAAAGCCTAAATGATCAGTGTGACCTTTAAGAAAGTTTGTGAAAAGACTGATCTGTCAAATTTATAAAGTAAATGCACAAGTCCTAAGAAAACCACTTCTGACTTACAGTAGAGCATAACACAAGGACCTAGTAAATCAGTAACAGAATTTAAAGAAAACTGAGCTGGAGAGTAAACCATTCTAAGCTTAGATATACTTAATCAGCTTAACATAAGTGTTAAATAGTGCATTACCGCCCTGGTTTACTTACTGAAAATACCAAACAACTTGATCAATATTTTTACCATTATGAGAGCTCATTTTGGCACTAAGCCATAGCTACTGAATATGGATTCAGGTGGTAAATATTAATTGTATTTAATTAGTTAAATATAATATGTAAATTATAAATATTAATTATATTAATACTAATTTGAATGCAGTCATCTTTTTTGTCTGTTTCTGTGAAGGGAAATAGGCATGCATCCACATGATCATAAAATAATCTCTTTAAAAGTTGTAAGTAATACAGCTCAAATCAACTCAAACACATTTTTAAAAAATGATTTTGAACTCACACCTCTCACTGTAAGACTAAAATATAAGTAACCAATCAGACAGTAAGAAGAATATAAAACAGTTAAGAAGCACAAATGTGATCTATATCCTCAAAAAGTGCTCCCTATTATTAAACCCACAAGACTTATAATAAGACAATACACCATACTGTGATAAGTTCTCAAAAGTTTGGTAAGAGAAAGTACAATCATAGAGAAGATGGTTGTGATCTCTATGACTCTGAATTGTCAAGAAATGGAGGAAATGGGACTTAAGGGGAGAAAAAAGAACTGAAGATGTGTAAGGTATCATTTAAGAACAGAGGTTCTGGAAGCAGAGAACCATTCTGACTAGAGTCAGAGTAAGGGCTGGGAAGTAAGATTCACTGAACTGGATTATAGGGTAGCTTTATATTTGATTTAATGTAGGCATCCCGATCTTAAAAAGGAGAATCAGAATGAAAGCAGTACTTTAGGAAAATTATCCTACTAAGGCTGGCAGAATGTAAGGCACCTGTCAATTTTTAACTTGAGCTCTAGCTATATCTTCAAATTTCAAGGTTATTTTAAGGTTTAGGTAAAATTCCCAGGGATATCGATTCAAATGTTAGGCTTTTCTAGGCTCTGGCAATTGCGTCTTTTAATGGAATGTAAAGTATGAACATAAATAAAGAAAAGTCCTCTATTAGAAAACCTAAAATGAGAGATGAGACATGGTAAGGAAAGGAAAAATTTACTAAACATCTACACTGCCTGGTACTATGGTAACTGTATAATATCCACTGCCTACAGTTCTCTGCAATGTAATATGGATAATAATAATAACAACAGCACTTACTTGGGTTGAGCTCTACAAAACTGCCAATATTCAGCATTTTTTGACCAATTATTTAATATGGTTCAACTTAATATATTACTGTAATTGGAGTAATTTCTCTATAGTCTCATCAAGCCTATCAGCAATTCCATCATGCTGTTTTACGACTGAAGAAAGTGGAAGCAAAAGAGTAACTTGTCGAAGGTCAATGGGAAAACAAAATACTAAGTAAGTATTTTATCTTCTTTCCTTAATTCTATTGTATTACACATGACTCAAAAATCATTACAAAAATCAAGTGAAACATTTTGGAATGAAAATATATGTATACACATTGACATAATGTCTATGTAAATCCACTATTTTGTGGGTGACATGCTGTTATCCTTATATTTTCTATATGAAGACACACACACACACACACACACACACACACACACACACATCTTTTTCTTTGGCAATATTTCTCCTTTAAAATGTCTCCAAAGTTTTATAAGAACTTTATACTCTCTGTAAGGTTATTTTATGGATATTTAGAGTTCATCAATGAATGGTCCTTTCTTTATTACTTGTTCAGGTAGTACACAAAATAATAACAATTTATTCAGGGATCATGAAGAGAAAAAATGTACAATAGAGTTCAGCAACAAATTCATCTTTTGATTTTCACTATTATTTAATGTATTGGTTCCTGGGTTATGATTATCTAAGATAATTATAAGAAAGTTATAGTGTAGATTTAGATTGTATCTACATCCTGTCAGCATAAACAACCAAGTCAGTAAAAAAAAAAAAAAAAAAAAAGACAAATGAGTTAAGATAAACAACCTGAATAAAAATTATCTCAATGAATGCCTCCCTTTCTAATTGGCTCTGCCACAGTGTACATGCAGCTCTGATAGCTGTGGGAAACTAAAGAAACACAAATTGATAAGTGCTGAGATTAAGCAAACAAATATTTTCTATCTATTCTCTATTTCTAGATCCAGTGTGCTTTAAATTTCTAAACATCTTTAAGTATAACCATACTTGGCTTAATATGTTTTTCACAGAATATGAGTTTTGAGTATTAAAGTTTTTCTTACTTTGTATTAAAAAAGATAAAAATATTTTTATTTAAAAAGCATCTTTCTGGGACACCTGGGTGGCTCAGCAGTTGAGTGTCTGCCTTTAGCTCAGGGCATGGTCCCAAAGTTCTGGGATCGAGTCTGCATCGGGCTCCCTGCATGGAGCCTGCTTTTCTCTCTGCCTATGTCTCTGCCTCTCTCTCTCTGTGTGTCTCTCATGAATAAATAAATAAAATCTTTAAAAATAAAAATCTTTCTTTTTTTAATTCAATTAGCCAACATACAGTACATCATTAGTTTCAGATGTAGAGTTCAGTTATTCATCAGTTGCGTAGAACACCCAGTGCTCATCACATCACATGCCCTCCTTAACATCCATCACTCTGTTACCCCATTTCTCCACTTACTTCCCCTCCAGCAACCCTCAGTTTGTTTCCTATAGTTAAGAGTCTTATACGGTTTGTCTCTCTCTGATTTCTTTCCATTCAGTTTTCCCTCCCTTCCCCTATGATCCTCTGCACTATTATTTATATTCCACATATGAGTGAAAACATGATAACTGTCTTTCTTGGCTAAGTTGTATATTAATGTAATGGGACAAAGCACATGTTCATCTTGCAAATTTTCATATAACTTCTGTGAATTTAATATAGCAGCTTACTGATTCTGTGAAATATACATGGAATTGGTCTCACAAGGTCATATAAGGCAGGATGTGTTTTATGGAACTATGATGGTTATAACAGAGAAAGGATCTATCATTTGGAATAAACATTTTCTTATTTATAATGGAATACAATCAGTTTGAGATAAAGGGAGATTTTTTTTAAAAAGCTCTGTGAGCCATCTAAATGTTCTTTCAAAAGGTTAATGTTATGAAGAGAGGACCCAGAATAATTCTATAAAAAGAATTAAAATTGAAACTCCTCATAAATTATTTCACAGGTAAAAGCTATGAACCTAATGATCTGGAATAGTCACTTAAAAGTGTAAGATTCTAGAATAGATACAGTTTTGAAATGAATGAGTAATATAATCCAAAGTTTAAAGATATTGGATGCTATTTTTAGAAAGACTCACAGCAGGTTGAATAGATTAAACATTTTGTATTGAAAAATCTATTGATGTCTCAAAATTACATGCAATAAAATATGAACAGCTGGTTCTCTTTTATTGGTTTCCACACAAAAATGATTATTTTCCACTGAATAATTACTGACTGATTTATTTCCTATTTCTACTTGCTCACATTTTAATGTCCCTAAACACTTCAAAGAGGTCATTCTTTGCAAGTAAATGTGTTTGAAATGATTTTTAAAAAGTGTCAAATTTTAATACCTTTTCAATCATTGGTTAAATATATATTACACTCAATTATTCCAGGACAATTTTAAATTGAAATAGTGCCAAATAAAATAGAAACTCTTAGATAATACCAACCGTGGTAACTGAGCACAAAAAAGCCACTTGTTGTGAAATCACTGTGAAATTTGATTAGAATCTGATTTGAAGTGCTATAGACCGATTCCAAAGCTGTATTGCCACTGAACTGCCCGATCTGAGGTGAGTTTTGGTCTGGTCCATCCCTATTAGAGAGAGACAGAGCAGGGAGGGGAGAAAGAGAGATTGAGATTGTTTAGTTTGTTTGTTTGTTTGTTTGTTTTAGAGAGTTTTGCACAAGTTTTGAAGAAAGTATTATAGATGCAATGATAAAGAGGCAATAGATGAAATAACCAATGATTAGAGCCAAATTATACTAGCAAATTTTATGTCTCTTTAGGTAATAATATATCTAAAAATGTAAAGTATTTTAATACATCACATATTTACCTAAATGAGAGGCACCTATATTAGTTGTAATTAATTCATCATCCCTGGTGTTTTGACCACAACTCATATTGTCCCAAATACCTGAGTTTTGGCTTCCTTTTATTTTCTTCAAAACAATCTTGAGAATCATAGACTGTTACACTTAGAAGGAATCTTAGAACTCATCCAGTGGTTCAGGTAACCAAGTGTCAATAATTAACCTAGAGATTTTCTTTATAATATGTTTTTAAGTAAATGTGTTTCATTAACAGGATAATTTAATGCAAATATAATATTTTACAACAAATCATATGACAGAAATTCAATCATATTAAATAATTATGATTTAAACACAGGCTTTTAAATTTCACTGGCTTTATAGAGAACTTGCTTATCTTAAAGCTACTCTGGCACTAATTTCTGATTTTGCACATTAATTTAATAATACATTTAAAATCTCTTTTTCACCCACAAAAGCTTTTGTTCTGTTTAGCTACTTCATGGGCAAATAAGTCAAAACCTATTTCTCTTGTTTGTCTCATTCTACAAAATACAAACTGTCACCCTCAGTTATTCAGTATATTTATTATATCAAATATCAGATGGTAATTTGTACAGAGGATTGTGATATATTTTCATTCCTACCTTGTTTCACTGTTATATACAGTTGAATCAATCAATAACAATGGTCCTGGCTTACCATACAGTAATGAAATCATAGATTGGCTCTGTTTGAAGGACAGTAAAATTGATGTAGATTCCATTCCCAGGGGGTACTCTCACAAGCCAAAAACAGTCTTGGAAGTTAGGATATTCATCAGGATACCCAGGAGAATAAATGGTACCATTCATTGCAGTTATATTTCCTCCACAAAGAGCTACAGAAATGATATAGAAAAATGTTAAAATGACAATAAACTCATCACAGAGAAAAAGGCAAACATTTCATATCTCTTAAGCAGGCTAAATTACATCTGTGTTATGCTCTTATATCAGTTAAGGTATATAAAATTAGGTCGGCAATCATGAACAATATATAGTCTGCTTTAATTTGTTTTTCAATATGAGGCATGCTACAGTTATTATTTACTACTCCCAGATTAATAAATTAGATTTTCTTCTGTTTTTTCAAGTATTTATCAATACATACACTGTTTAACTTTCACCTTATATCATGTATACATATAAAACCCTACAAAAGGTTCAAGTGCTTTTTAATTAAAAGGGTTTTAGAGAAAGTAAGTCCAAATTCAGTAGCAATAACTTCATAAGTGACTTATATAAGAATGACTATTAAACACAAGCCCCATGCACCCACCCAGACACACACAAAGGAGAAGCAGTAAAGTGTTAATCAACTGCAGTCTCACTTCCAATGGAGGTTAGAACTGCTGCCAATAATGCTAAAATCAGTTATTAATTTTGGAGCCTTAAGGATTTTGATCTGAGTACTAACTATAATTCTCAACTGAAAGAAAGATTGTATATTTAGCATGCTATTTGAAGAGGAAGACAAAAAAAGAGTGCCAAGACAAGAATTATTAAACACAGAAGATTATCAGCTAAAACATAGCTTCGAGTTAAGAGCATACCTTCACACCTTGGAAGTGGATGATTCCAATTACGACTCACACCATGAAGGCAAGTGAGAGCTGAATTTCCAATTAGTGTGTATCCAGGGAAACATTCAAATGAAATGGTTTGACCCACAGTAAAATCATTGCCAATTACAAAACCATTTCGAAACGGGCGTGGATCAGGACAGCTTTGCAATTGATAGGCTGGAAAGGGAAAAAGAAAGACATTTTTTCTTTCTGAATATCAGAAGACCACAGATGGGTACTATTTGCAACTTGCCAAATAGAAGAAGTGCTGCTTGTCGTTGATTATAAATAGTAATGCAGGTTTATAATAAGTGATGTCAATGGCAATATGATATGAATTTCTTCTCATGTCTATAATTTTCATATATAAAATGTTAGTACAATTCATAAAAATACATTGTTTCTTATTCAATCTATCTAAATTATACATTTTAATGAAACTGTAAACTACTTTTACAGCCGCAATTTCAATCCAACATATTCTGATTCCCTTACATAGAATACAGTTGCTTCCAAGTTACATTGCATGTATGCAGAATAAAATAAGCATATGTGAAAGCCTAATTCTGAGCCTTTTAAATTTTTTTTTACTATTTTTTCTCTAAAAGAAACTATAATATCCCTCTGTTATCTTTCTCCAAATAAGTTATTTAACAAATATAAAGTATTGGGAAACAAATTTCCTTCTAATATAAATTTTGTACTTCAGTTATCATGATATTTTTGGCATAGTAATATAACTGCATGTTTAGTTTCTCATATTCCTCTTGTTCTACATTTTGTGTGAAATCAAAGCTCCTGGTTTCTCACTGTGTACTAAAGCCTTTATCCATTGCCTTTCATATAGTAGATGCTTAATGAACATTGCTGAATAAATTTTGAAGCTATAAACAGTATATATACACATTCATATACACATACCAATATTATTAATATTTGGGACTTTGTTTTCAAGAATTACAAAATTGCATTATCATTAATAAAATTTTAATTACCAGCAATAAGAGGCTATTTTGCTACTGACCATTAAATTCTAAATTCCCCAAATCAAAAAATTGCATTTGCAGTTGAATCAGAAACCCTAAATTGTTTTTTAAAATATAACTAATTTATAAGCGAGATATTTCAGTATTAATCAACAATCCTTTTAAGATATTAAGGGCTTTTTTCTTAGTCTGTGTTTTTCATTTGAGTAAGTATTCCACACATATAGAAATATCAAAACCAAAGGTGTTATTCCAATTTAATACAAATGTATATCATTTGATAATCAGGAGTTAGAATGTTATTCTATTAAACAAACCTTTTCAAATTTTCATTCACACTTAAAAGATATTTTTCAGTTTTATTGAGATATAATTGACATACAGTCTGCATGAGTTTAAAGTCTACAACACAATGATTTGAGTTCTATATATTGTGGTTAGATAATATTGAATAGAATAGACTCAGACAAATGTATGATCCTGCAATAACTTTTATAACATTTTACCCTCCTATGCTTTAATTTATTTTTACTTTTTTAAAGATTTTATTATTTATTTATTTATTTATTTACTTATTTATTCATGAAAGACAGAGAGAGAGAGAAAGGCAGAGATACAGGCAGAGGGAGAAGCAGGTTCCATGAAGGGAGCCCGATGTGGGACTCGATCCCGGGACCCCAGGATCACGACCCGGGCCAAAGGCAGGTGCTAAACCACTGAGCCACCCAGGGATCCCCTGTTTTTTAGTTTAATCAGGAAATATAGGAAGTAGATTTTAAATTTTCAGGAAAGGGGTACCTAGGTGGCTCAGTGGTTGAGCATCTACTTTTGTTTCAGGGCGTGATCCCAGGGTCCTAGAATTGAGTCTCACATCAGGTTCCCTGCAGGGAGCCTGCTTTTCCCTCTGCCTATGTCTCTGCCTTTCTTTCTGTGTCTCTCATGAATAAATAAATACAATCTTTAAAAAAAAATAAAAGAAAAAGAGTCTGTTTCTTATTTTTAAAAAAATCTTCAGGAAAAAGTCTTCACCCTATATCAAATACAATACAGGACTTAACTGATTACCAGTAAAAATATTAATTTTGGAAGCAAGTTTTCCAGTAGAAGAACACACTTAATTGTATAATATGCATTTTTTCCAAATTCAGAAAGTTCTTAAAATCTAATCGCAAAATCATCCAAAAGTAACACTGCTTCTTCAAATCTGTATGAATTAACCTATTTTCAAAAATGCCATTAGCTCAATGATATAAATGCATAAAAAAGAGATATCATATCAATAACAGTAAAAATTCTGTAGCTTTATGCTTTTATTATATAAACAATGCATCTTTTTTAAGGGCACGTTGACTGAACAATGTAGTTAGCAA
Source organism: Canis lupus dingo (assembly GCF_003254725.2). Taxonomy (NCBI): domain Eukaryota; kingdom Metazoa; phylum Chordata; class Mammalia; order Carnivora; family Canidae; genus Canis; species Canis lupus. The sequence goes on from NC_064255.1 coordinate 12,675,133, forward strand.
AGTTTAAATTCTAGTTATACATCATTCAAATAAGAGCATTATTTTAGGAGGCAGAAGGAAAAAAAAAGGAAGAAGAAGAAAAAAAAAAAAAAGATGAAGCCTGGTTTAAGGTAAATAGCAAGGTGCTTGGCAGAGGCCCTGAACACCTGCTAGAGAAGGACTACAAATATAGCTCCAAGTCTTCTAGCAGCAAATAAGAAACTTAATCAGTTGCCCAATTGTTTTGAAATAATTAAATTCCTTGGGGATGTGGTTAATTCTGTACTGAGAGGTGGCAGAAATTATTTCCATTTTATGCAAAGGATGATATGTGATATTGTGCTCTTAAGTTATGTATGCAAGCATAATGCAAATTATAATTATTTTAGACATATGTGGTTGGAAGTTATGATGTCTATTTTAACTACTCTCAAATTTCTTTTTGGGTATATGCTTTTATTCAGCAAACATTTAATGTGCTCTTACTGTTCTAGCACTTGAGATATATCGACAAACAAGACAAAGATGCCTGCTCTTGTGGAGCTCACATCAAAAGTATCACATACTCATAAAATCCTTTAATGATTATGGCTGAAATGTAATTAAATGTTGTTATTTCAATTAAAAATTGCAGTCATTGGACCTACATTGTATACAGTTTATACATTGTATGAAATATCATAACTTTAAATGTTTGATTTTAAGTCAGACTTTTAAAATCTGAAATAATATAATCATAAAAATACTTACAATGCACTAAATATTTACTAATGATATACATCATGGCATATATTTTACATTAATTGCACCCTATAAAGTTCAAAACAATTAATCTGGGAGGTGCTATTACTACTTCATCATGCAAATATAGAAATGGAGTGGAGCTCTAGTCTATTTTAAATTGAATGTGGAGGGTCAACATTGAGGCTGAGTCCAAACTCTATTCAAAAGGGATAAAAATTGGGGATCCCTGGGTGGTTCAGCAGTTTAGCGCCTGCCTTTGGCCCAGGGCATGATACTGGAGTCCTGGGATCAAGTTCCACATCAAGCTCCCTGCGTGGAGCTTGCTTCTCCCTCTGCCTCTGTCTCTGCCTCTCTCTCTCTCTCTGTGTCTCTTATGAATAGATAAATAAAAATCTTTAAAAAAAAGGATAAAAATCTTGCTCAGTGCTATGCAGTAGTTTTATACTGAAATACAACTAATATAATATGATTGTCAAAGTATTTATATTATATTCTCATGAGAATAGAATGGAATGAAGGAATGGCATATTATGCTATCATTGTACAGTGAAAGAAAATAGTTTTACCCAGAATATATGAGTACTGTCAAATATCTTTCAATATACTTATTTTAATATAAGAGCAAAGATAAATCTTTGATATCCGTTTGCTCTGCCTACCTGCCTTGCCTTGTCTTTCTTAATTTAATTGTGTATTAATACTAATTCAATTCATCTTTCATGGTTAGAATTTTCCAAGGCCTCCGAAAGACAACATTTCCCCAATATAGCTGCCTAAAATTGCATTATTAAAAAAATAAAATCTTCCCCACTGAGGCTTGCCATGGTTTGGGCTCCTTTCTCTTTCTCAAACACAATGCAAAAAATACTTAGAGTTAGTTAGATTGCTAAGCGCTGATTTGGAGTTAAATAAGCTTCCACTTCTCATTATTCCTCTCACCTTGGTACACAATGTGGAACCCTTGTTTGTTTTGTGAATAGTCACTGTGAAAATACAAACTGGTTTCATGGGTTGTACTAAATAGAGAAGATGGTATTTGAGGACCACTAAGTCGGCCAATAACAGTACTAGTTTCTGAGGATCCACTTCTTACTTCCAAATAATCATGTATCGTTTCTGTAGAAAAATTGACAAACTGGAGATGTACACCTAAGAAAGAAAAGCAAACACTACTTTATTGTTTTATCTGATTAAATATGCACACACACACATACATACACACATATACACATTCATATTAAAGTAATTATACATGTTTCCATTTAGGTGAAGAGGCATACCTGGGCCTTGGGCTTGCTGTTTGCCAGGGCAATTAGCTTTGCCATAGTTTAAAGCAACAAATGCACTCAATGCACTCAAATGCACTCTCAAATGCCCACTACTTGTAATAGGAGAATCTCTTTCATTTTACTATAATGTCACCATAGCAAAACTAATTCAAAAAGTGGCTTTCTTGCTCCTTGATACCATTTAAATTGAATTCAGCAATTTTTAGAGGTAAAAAAGTAATTTGGTAAATTTGTGTTTTGCAAAAGTCCAATTTGAGGCCAAAATATGATCACTAAGGTTTTACTTATTAACATAATCAGGTTAAACAATTGAATTAGAATTAGTCATTCATCTTTGGGGGATATGTTAATTTCCCCAACATAGCATTTAGAGGCATGCAATTTATAAATGTGCTTTTACTACTTTGTTCATCAGAAAATAATGCTAATTTTTATATAATCATCTCCATAAAGTCTACTGATAATTTTTACATGATGTCATATTGCAACATGGCCCCAAAATTTTTATAAACATAACTAAAATATGAGATAGTGAAATGTTTCTGTGACGGAAAAAATAAAACGAAAGCCTCATTGAGGTCTGCTTGCCTAATTTGATTAATTCTCAATTTTAGTGAATTAGAGGGGTTTTTTACAACTATCATTCTCCAAATTGTTATTGCAAAATATGGCATTTATGGTTTGCTAGACACTCTCTTAAGTGTTTATGTATGCTATTTATTTAATGTTAACTGTTACTCATGAGAATGAAGAAACTGGAGCCCAAAAAAGCTAAACAGTATGCTAAATTACATGATGACCTAAAAGAGCTGAAATTCAAACTCAGATACTCTCTTGGATTCTCACTCTTAATACCTACACTGGAATTCTCAACTAAAGGCATGTTTTGTTACTGGAAAAAGAGTTCCACAAAAAGTTTTTGTTACATGGGAAAAGATTTCTATGGGCAAATACATTTGGGAAATACTAAAAAATGGCCTTAAAATATTAATTATGTTTCTGTACAAGTATACAAATTTCTTAGAAATTTTAACATGCTACCTTAAAATGTGAAACTCCAAGAATTGCATATTTCTTTCTAAAAATTTCCCCTGAGCCTCCTTTTCACAAATTATCTTGTCGATAAGTGTTTTATGAACATAAAAAATACTTCTTTAATTTTTTGTATATATTCAATCTTTTTAAAAAAATATAAATTACTTTTCTTAAAATACATTAGAACTAATTTTTGATTCAACTAAACTAAAAAACTAAAAAAAAAAACCTGAAACTAAAAAATCAGTATTTAAATGTAATCAAATAGAAAGTCTCTCTTCAGTCTCTCCTATTTTTATTTCTAAAATAGAGATCTGTGTTATTTATAATTTTGATGAACTTTTTTTTTAAACCAAGCAAGTATTAACAAGAGGTAACTTGAAAATGATCTGATGACACTATTGAAAATATGTTTAATAAATTATTTTAAAATAATTCGGTCAGCTCCATAAGCAACGTGGAATGACCCATCTTAACTGGCTAGTAAAAGACACATAAGAATAACCATACAGGTTCAAATCTCTTATTCATTTATATCAGTATCGTTGTTCAGTGAATGGACGTAGAATTTGACTGTAACTGCAAACTAAGCATATTTCTAAGTAGTAACAGAATAATCCTCATTGGGAAGTCCTCCAACATCTTTCTGTAGCTTCCTGTTTTCCCAAAATCACAGGCTAGTCAAACTGTATTCAGGCTTGTTGAATTCCTTTAGCTTTTTCATCTGCATCTTTCCATGTGTCATTCTGTTTATCTAGAATTTCTTTCCAGTTTCCCAGACTGGCCCTCTTTGTTCGGCTGGCTCTTACTTATCTATACTCCTAATTTAGGAATCACTTTCTCTAGCAAGACTTTTCTACATTTCCTGGATTAGGCTAGATCACTGTACTAATACAATTCTGTAATCTTTATTATAGTTTATTGTAATAGCATATTTGACTGTCCCCTCATCATGACTGTAACTTATTTGGGGAAAGGTACAAAGTCTGTTTCACTATGCTTTTTATTCCCAGCTTAACATAATACTTCAAGTATACCATGTATTCAGTAAGGAATTGTCAAAACTAGTTTTCTGTGAATTTATACAAAATAGTTAACCATGCAAAATTACATAAAATATTTAAATATGAATTTTTATTCTGAGACCATAGATGTTTTGGGGTAGTAAGGCATGAAATTCAGTCCTCAGTAAGTGGGATAGTACTTAATTTCTTAATTGCTTTAAATCCACCAGGTTTATGTGCACTTCAGTGAGTCTACTCATCCTTGTCTTCTGTGATTTAATAAATAAGTTTATCTTCCGTCTAGCATTTCTACTTATGGATATACAGATCCATAGAACATGAAGTTGCAGGAAAATATATGAGTGATAGAAGAGTGAGAAAGAATTTATGAAATGCTATATATATATTATGCAATATATCCAAAACACTGGGAATTGTATTATTAAAATTAGAGAACTATTATATCTACATGGGTATTTAAACCCAACATTAGAAATTGTGTACTACTTTTCAAATGTAAAATCTTATTTATTTGCAATGAATGTTAGATAAATTTAATTAATTACCAGAAAATAATTTATATTTGTACTACTTGGTTACAGAAACAAGAAGAGAGTTATAAAAAATATTATACATGAAAATTACATTGAATTTACTACTGCCATATACATCTAAATCAGGATAAGTCCATACAAATCAACTGAAAAATATCATAAATTTATCTACCTGTTTTCTTATCCTCTAACTATGAAATTAGGAAATGCCCATATCTTTTCAATTATCCTAGCATTTCAAGTGAAAGGTGTTTGGTTTAAGCAACCTAATTTGGCTCAAGCAATCCAAATTTCACTCCTCAATGTATAAAACTGTAGGCAATCCCAAAGTAAACTATAATTTGTGAGTTTTTACTAGATCATGATATTTCTTTATAAGGATGCATTAATGATACTGAAAACTCTTTCACATGCTTTTACTATACATACCAAAACCTACGGGCAGCTTTATTGTCCACGTGCAATCTAAACTGCTAGGGTAGTTTCCAGGAAACCCAGGGCTGAGGATCACACCGCTGAAATCTGACATAGCACCACCACACTGAGCTACAAAATGAGAGGTCCCATGTAAGCAGGAGTAGTGGAATAATTTACTTGAAATCATTTCATGTCTTAATCAAATCTGAATTAAAACTGTTTGATATAAATTTTAATATTATCAACTCTCATTCACATCACACACTAGGAATCAAATATAATCAATTGACAATGCATTTTCTAAAATAGCTTAAAAAGACAACATACTTCCTTCCTCAGCAATAAATGCAAGTTAAATCAATTATTGCACAGTAAGAATCAGCTCATGTGCAGTGAATACAATCAAACAAGGAACATATGTCCTTTTCCACAGAGAGTAGTTTATTTCTTATCTGTAAGTATTTCTAGGGATGTTTTCATTCATTACAAAGATGATACAATTTAGAAAAAAATCAAGCCAACAACATCCATTTTAAATACTGTATTCAAGAGGGAACCATTTCCCCAGCCTTCCCTCCTCCTTCTTTGTGTGAGAAAGTTAAAGAATTTTAAGAAAAAAAATTAGTTTCTATTGGAGATTACTTTCTATTGGTAATATGTGATGGATTCACATATTAGACATGGGATATGGCGGTCCTTCTTCCTAAAATAATTTAGACAAAGACCAGGGAAATGAGTGAAAAATAAATAAAAATGTTCTCTAATTTTACTACTCATTTACCTTTATTTTTTTTTTCTTCTGCAGAAAAATACATATGTGTGTGTGTGTTTATACAGGTATGTATGTATATAACGAAAATAGGCTTACTGTAAATCATTGTAAGCCTTTTTATACTTAACTATGTATTGTAAACTTTGGTTATATCACTGAATATCCCTTGTAATGTTCGCTTCTTTTTTTTTTTTTTTTTAAAGTCTATCCCCCATTACTGGAACCTTTAGTTATTGGCTATTTTTCACTATAATACCTACTACCACTCTGAATGCCTTGTGTGTTCCAGATTCAGTGCTAAATACTTTAAATACAATCTCTCATTTACTTCTCACATTAGGCACATGAATTCAACATTATTATCCCCATTTAAAAGGTGAGCACACAGAAGCTCAAAGAATAATACACTTGCCCCACATAGCTATTGTACCTTAACTGAAATTTGTATATAAATATACTGGATATCAAAATCTAGTAAGTATTCCACATAGTTTTACATCATGTTTTTTCTGTATAGTGAAATCTAATATTTCTAGTTAAATTTTATTATATTATCACTTCCATCTAATGCTTTCCTTGATAATAATGTGCAATGGAAATGCAGATTTAATTTAAAAATGTAATATTTCACCTAAAAAATTAGTAATTTTGTAAGAGTAATAATTGGTGCTACTAACAATACGGTAAGACAAAAAGTGTCCTATAATACTGGGATGATATTTAAATTGATCCAACCTTCCAGAAGGCATTATTTATCAAAGTTTTAAACAGTTATATGCAATGACATAATTAATCTATTTAGGTAAAATCCTAAGTAAACAATTAGAGAACTACGAAAAAATGCAAAAAACTAAACTCTAATGAAAAGAAAATAATTACACAACGTAGACTTTGTCATGTGCCATGAAGCCATTTTAAATATATTTGATAAAGCTTATAAATGATTTACATTTCTTCAACTTACCCAAACAAATTGGAATTGGATAATTCCATCTTCTTACAGGTCCAGGCATACATGTAATGTGAGAATGACCCTATATAAAAAAGATGATGCAGTTCAGTACACATTTGAAAAAGATTAAATTAAATAAAGCATAGTGAATGGTCATTATAAAAACAGCTTAAATATATATTGTTATTTTTTATATTTTTTAAACTTTTGCTGGAATTCTCAGTATGACTTAACATAAGAAAAGGAATTATACACACATGATAAAATGTACAAAGTGACATGATCCTGGTAAAAATATTAAGTCTCCAAATCACATTAGAATTGTAGTTTTTAAACTTAACATTTTCTATTGATACCTGTATTACTGAAATATTGTAATTATGCAAATGAAATGACTACATGCATATCTGTTTATAATAAATTGCTATAATAATCAAAGTGAGATAAATGAAAGCATAACTAAAAATACTTCATAAAAATACTAAAATGAGTCAACTAAGATATATTAAATTCCAAATTGAAATTTAAGGGACACCTGGGTGGCCAAGTGGTTGAGTGTCTGCCTTTGGCTCAGGTCATGATCCCGAAGTCCTGGGATTGAGTCCTGCATCAGGCTCCCCAACAGGGAGCCTGCTTCTCCCTTTGCCTATGTCTCTACCTCTCTCTGGGTCTCTCATGAATAAATAAATAAAATATTTTAAAAAAAATAAATTGAAATATAAAGTCCAGAAATATCTGATTGTACTTCTGAGACTAATAATTTATAAATCTAATGTTAAAGACTATAAATCATTAATTTTTAATTTTGCTTTCTCTAAAGAATTTATTTACTTAACATATGAAATAGTTTCTGCCTGGATTTTTTTTTCCGTAGGTACTTAATAGATCTACTCTTTTCCGTAGGTACTTAATAGATCTACTCTTTAGGGGGACTTGTAAGCAGCCATAAATTTGAGACCCTCTAAAATATATTTGTAGTTGATATTCACTAATTTTGAAAATTTATTATCAAGGAAGTTTCACTTAATGCTTTAAGTGGCACCTCGTTCTTATTTTCAAATTCTAAAGATCCAGGATTTGAATTATTACATCCTATGTGAATAGAAAGAAACATGTGAAGATTAATTTTAATTCAAATATAATTCTTGGTTACTTGTGAATAAACCATATTTAGTTCATTCCAGTAATTTATCTCATGGATATGTTTTATGGACAAATTGAATAGCCTTTTGACTTAAGGCTACACTATGAAGTCTGAAATCAATATTGTTTTAAAACTCTTGGGATTATCAAACATTACCCTGTTAAAATACTCTGAAAAAGCATTGCATGTCAAAAAATAATTTAAAAATAGCCTTACCTGTAGAGAATATCCTTGATCACACTGAAAAGATACCACATCACCAACCATATACCTGTCTCCAATTTTCATTCCACTGCTAGGAGTTTGTGGTTCAGGACAGGAGTCTAAACCAATTGCTGAGAATATTTAAAGATAATAGCATAAGTAACTTTCAAATAATGAATGTTTAAATTATGCATATTAAATTACTAGAATCAAATACTGGTATCATTAAAACTAGGTTTTACATTGGGCCATTAAGAATGTTCTGTGAATACTATTTAAGTGTGGACAAGATTAAACCATAGTTGGTAAACACTGAAACATAAAATTATTTCTTGGAATTTTCATGGCACCAACCATTCAATAATGATGTGATTACACTTAAAGTCTCTTCCAACTCAGAGTCTATATGTATCCTACTATAAAACAAAAACTAAAAATTCCTAAAAGGAAAATCCCTAAATAAAAACAAAACAGTAACTTATTGTGAGAGTAAAATGAAATCATATTTGTAAAATATTCTTAATAAAATGACAAAAAATTATTTGCTATTTTGTCTGTATCACCTAGTTCCTTCTTCTTTCACACAAAATGGACTTTTCAATGTGTGAGACATATTCTGAGAGATACTTACTACATATAAAATACTTTAAAATGTATTTTTAAGTAAGATTTATTCTCCAAATATACTATAATTAAAAAGGAGAAACACATGTAGTTCATTGAGACCTGAAAAGTTTAGGTGACACTTGAAATCAGTTATTTCTGAAAAAGGAGATAAATCCAAACACTTGCTGTTATTTTTACACTAACCATATATTTTCAAAATAGGTGAATTAAAGCACATTAAATATGTTGTTTTCCTAAAATGAGTTACTTGAAGTCTGAAAAAATTGAGGTTTTTTGCCAAAATTTTTTTTTCAAATCTGTGAATGTACTATTAAGAACTTTGTTTACCTTTAATAAAAACCAATGTTTACTATCCAATTCCTTGTAATTCACATTTGAAGCTAATCTAATGCATGTTTAAAATTACAGGAAAAGGCAGTTACCACTCCAAAGTCACTATATATGTTCATTTCATGAAAAAAGTATTAAAAATAAATCCTGGGCAGCCCTGGTGGCTCAGCAATTTAGCGCCGCCTTCAGCCCAGGGTGATTCTGGAGACCCCAGATGGAGTCCCACGTCAGGCTCCTGCATGGAGCCTGCATCTCCCTCTGCCTGTGTCTCTTCCTCTCTCTCTCTCTCTCTCTCTCTCTCTCTCTGTGTCTCTCATGAATAACTAAATAAATAAAATCTTTAAAAAATAAAAATAAAAAATAAAAAAATAAATCCTAAAGAAGTACAATACTTCAGACATTCCTTTACTTCTTGATATTTTCCTTTAATGGATGTTCTCATAGTACCACTTTATACATTCCTTTGTGGTGTTTAACATAAACTAATAATGAATAAATAATTATGAAATTAGTTGTTCAATATTTATTTCCCCTCAGAGAAGAGAAACTCCTTAAGAGCAGCTTAGAGCACAGCTTCTTAAGGAAGCATTAAATAAACTGGTTGATTGGATGAGTGAATAGTATGAAAAAGAATGTGAACCCCTATTTTGATAACTTCTTAATAAATACTAATGTTTAGCTCTGTAAAGGGAAGATACTTTAATAACACAGTGGTAAAAGAAGACAAAAATCATTCCAAATTAGGTCACATTTAGGGATAGAAAATGTGTTAAAGGAATAACTTGATAGAATTTATGATTAGATCAGAAAGGAAGGCAATGAAGAATAAATTGGTCATTTGGGAATGCATTTGAGGAAGTCCTAGGGGCAGTTAAGTAAGTCTACGGATTAGAGTTCCAATGCTTATGTTTTGATTAAGCTAGGTCTTAAACATACATCATACTCCATACTTCTTGATATTTTGTAATGTTGAATTTAGGGACTGAGGCAAGATAAGTCACCATTACATTATGACCTACTTTTAACATGTTAAGGGTTAATGTCTCATTTCCCCAAACAAATTTTGAGATCCGAGATGTGAAAGAGACTGTCTTATATTTGTTTTAATCTCTTTTAATACCCACTAATTGACCTTATAAATTAAATTTATCTTATTTCATAGAGCTCTTTTCAGGAATTAATGAGTATCCCAAAAAGGGGAGTTATGATATAAACATATATGCCTTGTAAATAAGATTTCACCTTCCTTTGGTACAATCTTAGTTTTTTGGAGTCCTGAACACTACATTTATTACTCTTTACCACTAAGGTCACTCTTGCAGACATTCTTACTGAGAAGGCCAAATTTTGTACACATTCATTTTTCTTTTCTTTCTATCAAGTACTCCATTCAGGGTCTTATATACAGAAAACTATTAATATTCAAAAGTGGTGATTTCCTTTTCCTGGTAAGGGAACAAATAAAACTATGGTTCAATATTGAGGGCCACATTTTTAAGTGAGGTTTACACATAATATATACTGACATAGTAAAATATTTTAAAAGTTTTAACTTTGAAGTGTGATATAAAACTCTTGGAGAGCCTGGGTGGCACAGTCAGTTGAGCTTCAGACTCTTGGTTTTGGCTCACATCATGACCACAGGGTCCTGAGATGGAGCCCCACTTCTGGCTCCATGCTCAGCACTGAGTCTGCTTGGAGTTTCTCTCTCCCTCTCCTTCTACCTCCTGCCCCCCGCCCTGCTCTGTCTCTCTCTCAGATAAATAAATGTTAAAATAAAATAAAAGTATGATATAAAACTCTATAAACTACGTAATAACAATTTTGTAAGTCAAACATTTATATATATATATATATATATATATATATATATATATATACTATCACAGAGAAAAATGAGCAAAAAGAAATATACCAAACATTAGCATAGGTTATAGTTCTTGATTAAGAGATTATTGGTGAATTTGTATGCCTTTCTTTGTATTTTTCTGAATTTCCAAAGTTTTTATAATAAACATGAATTATTTTTATAAATAATAACATCACTCATTTATTAGGTGAACTAGTACCAACAAAGAATTTGGGCTTTAAGAACATACTCCCTTCTATTGTCGAAGAACACAATGAGTTGGATCAGCTAAGCAAGAAAGGTCACTGATGGCCTCTCATTTTTTTTTTTTTGCAATTATCTTTTGTACACTAGGGAAAATAAAACACAAATACCTAAAAATCTTGTAGTTCACATTTCACAATTTTTATTTAAACACATAAACTCTGGAGTGCTTTGGTGGATCAGTCAGTTAAGCATCCAACTCTTGATTTTGGCTCAGCTCATGATCTCAGAGTTGTGAGACAGGGCCTGTGTTGGAGTGGGCATTTAAACTTGCTTAAAATTCTCTCTCTCCCTCTGCCCCTTTCCCCCATTCTCTTTCTTTCTCAAAATAAAATAAACAATTAAAATAAATAAACAACTTTGAGTAAATAAATGGTAATTTTAAAGTAGCTAACGTTATTGTGGTGATTATTCATAATGCATATAAATATTGAATCCTTATGCTGTACACCTGAAACTAATATAATCTTGTATCTCAACAATACTTCAAATTAAAAATTTATTTAAAAGTCTTTTTAAGGATTATTTTCATTTCTTCATAAGTAACAAAATCAATAGGTTATTTGTAAGAATCAACAAACAAAAAGAATTTTTGTAAAAATGTTGCAACAGATTCTCTCTTGATTAACCAAGGCAATCAAAATATTGAGTCATTTTCAGCTTTATGAGTGTCAATGTTAGTGTTGGCAATCAAAGATATGCTCTGAGTGAATTTTTAATAGGAATTGGATCAATTAATCTGCTGTTGTAGCCAAAAACAAACAGAAATGAACCCAGAGACAAATCCATATCAAAAATTGCATAGAGTTACGTCTGCTGTCAAATTACTGCAGGCAGTTACCCTGAATGAAAATACTGAAACCTCATTTCTTCACATTTCCAACATTCATTTATAACCATTTATTTATAACCAAAAACTGTTCCTTCCAATTCCATTCACAAGGCAATCAATCTGCAGTAGAAAATGTTCTTAATCATATCATTTATATCTGATCATTCTGATTATATATATATATGTGTATATATATATATATATACATATATTACTTTCCAGTATTCTATAATGATTTTAATGAATCTTTGATGCTTTGAGAGAGGCAGACAGGGAGAAGAAAGCTTAATTCCCACTAAGACTCCTGGTAACATTGTTTTGTAAAAGGAAAACCCCCTTCACAAATTCAACATAACAATCTACATATAAATTTATTGAAAATAAAGACCAAAATATTAGATCTGTATACGTGTATTATTTCTTTTTTTTTTAAAGCTGTATTTATTTATTTTAGAGAGAGCATGTGTGCAAGAGAGCTGGGGGAGGGGCAGAGGGAAAGGAGAATCCTGAAGCCGACTTACTGCTGAGCACAGAGCTGTTATGGGGCTCAATCATGCCATGAGACCATGAGATCATGACCTGAGCCAAAACCAAGAGCCAGCCACTTAAACCAACTGCATCACTCAGGTGCCCCAAGATAAGTATTATTTCTATCTTTATGTTACATGAGGGTTTTTTGTTTTAAGATTAACTTACTATTTATTCTTAGAGAGAATGAGAGTAAGAAGGGGAGGGACAGGCAGAGAGAGAGAGAGAGAGAGAGAGAATCGCGGAGCAGACTCCCCACTGAGCACAGAGCCTGAGGCAGGCCCATCTCAGGACCCAGATATCACAACCTGAGCAAAAATCAAGGGCCAGCTGCTTAACTGACTGAGCCACTCAGGCACCCTCATAGGAGGGTTTTTAAAATATGCTAGAATTACCATTTGGCATTCCACATTTTATCATTATAAAAGAACAGTTTGAAAAAAAGGACAGTGAAGTTGGTGAATATCAAAGGGTGAATTCAATGAGCTGGTCTACTACTTTAAAGAGAACTCCAATGCAAGCACACAGACTTTTTGCTGGTATACTGTACCTTGGAATTAATTAATCTAATAACCAAATATTTGTCAAATACCTATTACATAACATGTAACTTGAATATTTGTAGGCAAGTTTTCTCAGAAGGAACAGTTCTGACTTAATAGTCACTGATGGGCAACAGTGGTTTAGGAACATGAGGTACAGATTTAACTCACATTCACCTTGATCCTTAAATTTTTACTTCCTTTACTGTTCTTACATCAATTAACATTAAACTTAGCATTACTTTGAGTAATTAATTGAATATTTAGTAATGGAAAATATTTCTCAAAATTTAGTCTACAGTTTAATGCTAAGTTAAATGATAAAATGTTAAAAATAATCTGATATCATAAGCAATTACTAAGCACCTATTTTGTGCTCTGGATCATGTTACATACCAGAAATGCAAAGATTGAGGAGGACATAAGCAACTATGCTCTAAAGAAACTCTTTGTGAAACAAGAAAGCAGATTGGCTTAAAAGACTACAGGTAGTGAAATAATCATAGTAAATGAAGGTCATCCTTTGTTAAAATAATTATTTCATAAAGAATAACCCTACTTAAAAAAAAAAAAAAAGAAAGAGAGAAGCAAACCAGAAAACAGACTCTTTTTAAAAAAAGATTTTATTTATTTCTTTATTTGAGATAGAGAGAGCTCAAGCAGGGGAAGGAGCAGAGGGAGAGGGACAATCAGGCATTGTGCTGAGTGCAAAGCCTAACTCAGGGCTCAATCTCAGGACCCTGAGATGATGATGACCTGAGCTGTGATGATCATGACCCAAGCAACATGGGTCACCAAGCGACACCAAGAGACTGATGTTCAACTAAGGCATCCGGGCACCCTAGAAAGTAGACTCTTAACCATAGAAAACAAACAGAGAGTTACTGGAGTGGAGAGGAGGAGGCGGATGGGTAAATGGGTGATGGCTATTAAGGAGGAGGCTTGTGAGGAGCACTGGGTGAATTTTTCCTTCTTTTATGGTAAAGAGGAGGAGTAGTTTTCCCTAAAACACACTGTAGTGTTTAAGGAAAGGCATCAAGAAATGAAATTGGAAGGGAAATAGGGTACACATTGTGAACTGTTTTATAATCTTTTTTTTGTTAAGATTTTATTTATTTATCCATGAGAGACACACACAGAGAGAGGCAGAGACATAGACAGAGGAAGACACAGGCTGCCTGCAGGGAGCCTTATGCGGGACTCCATCCCAGGACCCTGGGATCATGCCCAGAGCCAAAGGCAGATGCTCAACCTGTGAGCCAACCAGCCACCCCACATTAGTAATTTTAAACATGGAAGTGAGGTTGTCATTTAGCATTCCAGATAAAGGATATTTTTTTCTGTTTCATGACAGTATATTTCAGTATGTTTAAGATCAATGGGTTTTATATACATAATCTGGAAATATAAAGAAAATATATTTAAAAAATCATATTATTGCCAAGAACTTAAGTACCTTGAAGTTTGTGATTGACCCCAAATCAAAAGCTTCTATATAAGCTAAAATGTTTTTGGTTTAACTGGGAGAGAAACCAAAAGACCAGGAACAATGATATTTGCTCAAGATACAGTTTGAGAACATTTAGGAATACAAAATTACAAAGTTTCCAGAATTCAGAAATTCAGGCAGAAACCATCTCCAAGTCAACACCACAAAGAGGTAAAGAGTCAATGAGATGATCATGAAATAAATTTTGATTAAAAGAAAAGAGGAAACTCTGATAAAACTAATGGCCTAATAGGATTAAAGAGTGAGAAGTGTTGGCAAAATCAATTACACTTACTTGCATTTAATATATTCTGTTAATGGCAATTGAAATTAGAAATGACAAATATTAATAATTTAATTTGAGCAGGAGATGTTTCTACAATTAACATTTTATGAGATGATGTGCATAAACTAGTTAGAACATGAAAATTAGTTTAAGTAAAAACATAATTAATCTTAAAATCACTATTTTTCTCAAATAATCAATTATTTAATTAACCCAAGGGAGGAAACCATTTTTAGTGATTATAAAAATAAACTCATTAAGACCTAATGCATTATCTCTTAAGCATATTGCTCAAAGATGGAAAGCAGTTAAATAAGTATTGTGCTGAATTGAATCCTTTGTTACTTATAAGCTAGAGTTAAACGAATACACGTCTATGCATTTACCACTTTATGACTACTTTTATGCTTTGGGGTATTCAGACCAGCCCTTCCACTATTACACAGGATGGAAAGATATTTTTGGACTACCTATATTTTTGCAGGATTTATAGCAAAATTATTAGTGGCATATATCATGAGTGTTCTCAAGTTTAGGAGGATAGAAAAATATACTCATTACGGTAACATGGACCTTTGCCTTCCTCCAAGTGCTATGTCCCAAGATTTTTGAGCCCCCTTTCATTTGCAAACACTATAACTACATGCAGTTTGCCCTTTTAAAACATGTGCATTATACAACTTTAAAATCAAAAGCTGCTCCTTGATTTATAGATGCTCCAATGTCCCTCTAGAATTTTCCATTAGTGAAATACAAGCGTGTATGGCAATAAATTTAAGGAAATGTGAAGGAAATTATATATGCATGTTACAACCAATTTGTCATTCCAAAACTATTAATGATGAAGCTGTAACAGTATCCAAGTGGCAGAGCAACTAGAAATTACAAATTCTCTTTGGGAAGCTTACTAACAATTGATATGCTTAATGGCATTCCATGTACTAGGAACATTTTTTCCTAGCAAAAAAATATATTTATGTAAAACATACAGTTACACCAGGGTCACATTTTTCAAAACCAAATAAACAACAAAAAATAAAAATTGTCAATTTAAAAATTAATTCCCACTTCCCAGTGCTCTTGGGGATCAGAAAACAGATAAATTTGATACTTTATATGTTAGAAAAAAGCAATTATATCTATTCACATGACTACCAAACCAGCACACATTCCCAACACAAAAAAATGATGTAGCTTTATGTGAACTTATGATAACTCATGTCAGAAAACAGCAAAATACTAATCAGAATTAGTTAATGTTTCAGCTTTTCTTTATTGAGAGCGAAAAATGTATCCTCTTCACTCTGGAATTCTAATATGTTTGCCTTAGTTTTCCTCATGTCTTTCAAGGTTGCTGGGGAAATTTGTCTTCCTTCTGCCTCCCTCTTTTCTCTTCAACATGCAATCCCTTTTGTTATTAACAGAAAGCAAATTGAGGGTTTTTTTCTTACTTTTTCCATTAACATTGGCTACCTGTTTTTATATCAAGTAATTTGTTAGAATCTGTTAGCATAAAATCAGTATAAGACATCAAAGTTTCAGAAAAAATGTAATTGGAATAAATTTCCAAATTTATATTTACTACTTTGCTTTTTGTGTCTGTAATTTAGAAAAAACACCCTAATTCAATTTATTTATGGACCAACTATAACCTCCAAGACAGCATAATCTTTTCTTACTTTGCAAGTAGCACCATATGTAGTTTCTGTACCAATTTCACTCTTGAAATCATATATTTATACTGGCATTACCACTAGTTCAGTTAGGAAATACTTTTGATTCCTAGATCCCACTACAAGATGTGAGGTCTAATTATTACAGATAAATGAAAGTGGTTCTGTTGATCTTGGTTTATTTAATTTATAGCTAAGATCTAAAATTGAAGAAAAAGCCTAAGGAATTGAAAGTTCAGCCTCCAATGGAATGAAGCAAGGTTGTTATTATATAAAAAGTGATATGATTGAAAGTAAAAACCAAAACAAAAGGTCCAAAACCTAAGAACTAGCCTGTACTCCTTCCTCTCTCTTATCTCCAAAATCTAACTGTCCACAAATCTTTCACAACCATAATAACCTCCTTCAGAGTTTCTCATGGGAACTACAGTAATCCCTTTTTTTTTTTTTTTTTTTTAATCGATTTGCCAACATATAACACCTGGTGCTCATCGTCGATTGCCCTCCCTCAGGGCTGTAATCCCTTTCTTGAGGCCTATTCTCTTTCTGCAATGCATTTTCCATTTTCCAAAATAAAAGTCCCTTCAAAAATTCAAAACGAATCATGTTACTACTCAAATTGAAACTCTTGAGTGAGTCTCTAAGAAAACGTCTGCCACCTCCTTAATGTAACTTTCAGCAATTCAAATAATATTTGACAATTTTAGCCACATTGGGTTCATCTCATCAGCAATAGAGGATGACATTTATTGAGAGCTTACTATGGACCTGGCATTATGATAAACACTTTTACACGGATGATCTCCATTTAATTCTAAAAAAATATTTCAGGTTGGGTGTTATTTTTATCCCATATTACAGATGAGGAAACTGAGCTGTTAGGGAATTTTAGGAATTGCCCCATGTCACATGGCTGTCAAATGGCATTATCAAGACAGAAACTGAAGTCTGATTCCAGAACAAATGCTCTTATACCCACCTACATTTCGAGAGGTCCCTTCAAAGTACCAAACTAATTCCAAACCTACACTTTAATCTTCCCTGCCAATAGGACTTCTATTCATCCTTCACTGAAGTTGTCCTTGAAGCCACCATCAGTAACACCTATGTAGTGATGTGATCACTACCTTCTTTGCATCATCAGCTAAATTATACAAGATGTCCTCATACTTTGGTCATTGTGAGAGTTATCTTGGGAGACTGGTGAAAGTGCAAATGGTTGGCTGAGTCTCAGAAAAACTGACTTGATCCTCTGGGGTAGGGTCTTATCTAGATTTTTAACAAGACTTCAATAACTAAAATGCACAATTATCCGAGAAATACCAACTTATATAACAATACTTACAGTGTTTATATTGTGATTTTGCAATTTCTTGTTTACATGTTCTTATAATTAGTCTGTAGGTTTTTAGGGCTAGATATTATGCAAATTTGTCTCATACACCTAGAAATTATATCTAGTAATTAGTAGGTACTCAACAAACATTTGATGAATATACAAGTGGCTCTTCTTATATATTGAGCACACCTTATGAAAGAGTTTAACCCAGCTACACAGAAAATTTCTTTAAAAATACAGAAGGGCAGCCCGGGTGGCCCAGTGGTTTAGCGCTGCCTTCAGCCCAGGGCCTGATCCTGGAGACCCGGGATCGAGTCCAACATCGGGCTCCCTACATGGAGTCTGGTTCTCTCTCTGCCTGTGTCTCTGCCTCTCTCTCTCTCTCTCTCTCTCTCTCTGTGTCTCTCATGAATAAATAAATAAAATCTTTAAAAAAATACAGAAGAAAACAAAGTGGTACAAAAACAAATTGCTTTTTAACTTTTAAAACATAAGGATTTTTTTTTTTTATACAAGTACTCTTTGTTTAATAAGTAACTGACAAAGTACCTATTAGAAATTGACATAGTTGGTAAAAGTAGCTTGTTGGCTATCAGAACTTTCGGTACCTGGGTGATAACAGCTAAGTCATAATATACAATTATACAAAAGTAGTATAATTACACACATTTATAGTTATCTTCCTTGGATAAATGTAGTCTTTTTTTTTCAATTTTCTACCAAATATTCACTAGGGATGTAAAAACAATAATACAATATTGCACAATATCAGAAATAAATGATATACAATACACTGCCTTCAAGTAGCTTAACATTCATTGAGAAATAATTCAAGAATGCTAATTAAAATAAATTACCTAAGCATTCATAGTTGCAAAATATCATAGTACCTTTAAGTGAGAGCATACCATTTCTCTGCTCAAAATTTTCTAATGAGTCCCATTTCAATTAGAGGGAAATATGATATCCTTTCAGTAGCCTACAAGACCACATCTTCCTTCTCTCTCTATCACTTCATTTCCTCCTGCTCTCACCTCCTTGCTGTTCTTCATACTTATGCTTTATGGTGTTTGCTCTGGCTATCCCCTAAAACATCCTATCCTCACATATCAGCAAGACTTATTCCTGCACTAGCTTCCATCCTGTGCTCAAATGTCACCTTCTCTTGAAGGTGAAAAAGGTCTATTCTGACCATCAATACATCCTCTCTGCAGCCTTGGCATTCCAAATCCCTCAACCCTTCATCTATTTTCTTCTTTTTTTTAAGACTGTATTTATTTATTTTTAGAGAGAGAGATAAAGAGGGGGGCAAGGGCAGGGGGAAAGAATCTCAAGCAGACTCCCCACTGATGTAGAGCCAGTCAAGGGGTGCAATTCCATGACCTTGATATCATGAGACCTCAGCCAAAAACAAGAGTTGTTGGCTCAACCAGCTGAGCCACCCGAGTGCCCCCTTCTCCCCATCTATCTTTTTCTATGACTTTTTACTTTCTAAAGTACTCTACAGCTTAATAATTTATTATATATTTGTCTTTTTTGCCCTTACCTTCTGTACTATAAGCTAGCTCCAAGAAGACAAGAAGATATTGTTACACCTGACACACCAGTGTTCAGTAAATATCTGTTGAATTAATAAATATATAAGCATTGAAGGAGTGAAAGAGAGTGAAATCATAATCCAGGAAAAGAAGAAAAACACTCATAGAATGAGCTGATTGGATCAGGTAAGATTTAGGATAATATATGTTAAGAGTGTTACAGCTAGAAAAGGAAGAAATGTGGGGCATTCAGCTGGAGGAAATGAATGGAGAGAGGAGGAAAGAGGAAAGGCATGATATATCTAGGAAAGAAAACAATTATTTCATTTGATTAAGCGGGGAGATATTGCAAAATACATGTGGCAAAAAAAATGACATAAGAAATTACTGTTGGAGTAGAAGGCTAAAGAATGTTGCCTTTCTTTAATAGATAATAGGAAAACAGTGACATGAAATGATCAAAATGAACTAGAAATAATGAGACCAAGGCATGGGAGGGATAGAATGGGTTCAAGGAACACCGGAAAACTCTGATGTTAATCATAATCATAATCGTAATTGGTCAGGCATTCCTAATTTAAAATGTCATGATCTCCAATTTAAAGAGGAAAAGAGCACTGTATGATAAAAATCAGCTTATTTGTTAGCATTTACCTTTCAAGTACATAAAAAGCAAGGTATATCTGTCTAGTAATTGTACCACTGGATAATCTAGAATTTGTTTCCTGAAAGCCTCATGAGTGAGCAGGAAAATCAAACAGAATATACTCACTCGCTGGAAGGAATCTCAGCCAAATTTCTATTTTCCAAGACAGAGGAACACCTGCCATGTGTCCTGAAACCTTTACTATATAAAATCTTCCTTTAGGAATATAGGAAGAGTCTACTTCCTTGGTTAAAAACAAAACAAACAAACGTGAAATCTGTCCTTTTTATAGCAAACGTTAATGTCTTCTGCATCTGTTGTGGTATTCGTAGAGTGATTATGAAACCGTTATTTCCCCATTGTGATTCCCTCCTTATGTTACCCTGTGGGCAGAATTTGTATCTCAGAGGCTGCCAGAAATGAAATACCAAAGATTTGCAGTGAAATATGTGTCTTCTCAACGGAGAAAAGTTAATATAACTATCTTGTTTATAACAGACAGACAAACACACACATTATTTTCCTAATATTCAACTGCTTAAGCATTTTGCTTTTTTAAGTATCAAAACTTAGATTTATTTTTTTATAGAGTCTTTATATTCATTAAAAAAAACAAAACAAACAAACAAACAAAAAAACAAGTTTCCTCAAGAAGAAGCCATTGTGTTCTTACATCTCAATCACTAATTGTGGCGGGGGGAGGTGGGGCTTTTGAAAACATGAAGTTCTTTAAAATTTTATGTCTAGTTATTATAACCTACCTCCACAAGTGGTAAGATTCTTGGATTACTACAAAATAAATGTTGCTTCACTAAGGGAAGATTTAAAACTTGACAAAAATTAAAATACCCTTTCCATAAATAAGACAGATTATTTGCAAAAATAATAGTAACAAAGAAAAGGCCACTGTGCTTGGATGTATTCTCTGCACTTGTGGAAGGGATGTATTCGAGTGTGCACTTAGAGATCAGACAGCTTTGAGATTACCCTGCTGGATGCTGCACCAGGCAGCATTTGATCCACCAAATGTATTGTAACTGCTTTTCAATCTGTTAGTAATAAAGCAGCCAAAAATACTGCCATAGCTTGTTTTATTTTATTTATTTTTATTATTTTTATTTTTTTTTGCCATAGCTTGTTCTATAAATCTGTCCTCGAAGACTAGAGTGTACATTATTAGTCATTCTAATCCTGTAAAGCTGGACTTAAATTTCCTAGTTTGACCTCCCCTCCCCATTCTCTTATACTTACTCAGTATTTTGCAAATGTCCTTACTGATCAGACAAGAAACTTGAAAAACATAGAATATATTCCAAAAAACCTTCTCAATTAACTAAAAGACCATCAGGCATTCGCTGGCACTGATTTCATTACTCTCCACTAAATCTATCATTTTCTCTTTTCTCTCCTCTCTTTATCTGTCCCCCTATCCTAAGTGTCCTGCTTTTCTGATCTTCTCTAACTTTCTCTCATCTATTCTCTACACTTCTTCAACGTTCTCTTTATAGTTCCTATTTAAATTTAGATTCATTGACTTGTTTAAAAACAACGCATGAAACTGAAGCATTTTGATGTGACATTACCAAGTCTAACTATTTAGTGAGGTATTTAATCTCTCCAAAAAGAAAGGTCTTCATCTACCTGAAGAATAGTTAACTTCTTCTATTAAGTTATAATTTGATAAAAATTAATATAACTTTGCATGCTTTTTGTGGTATGGGTATTTTTTATTATATCTATTTTAATCCAGGAAGTTTTTTTTAGAATTTTGTTCCAGTTAAAGGAGGCACCCAACAAATTGTTTTATGCGTTAAGGACCCTCAACACAATGCTTACAAATTTTGGTTGTCATCCTATCATCTTTTAATAGGATTCCACTTTGTGACTTTTGAAAAGTACAGTTAATAGTGTCCTTAGATTGCCTATATATAATGCCAAGCTTTTTTCTTTGTTTTTCTCCCAAGTGGAAAATCAAAATATCTACTAATTGTTAGGAAGTATCTAGGGATCAGTTTGAAGTCAAAGCTTCATTTTGTGAATATTTACTTCAGATTATGTGTACTCAAAGCTAACAACTAAATGCCATTCCCTGTGAATAGTCTTATTTTTTAAAGCAACTGAACATTTAATATTTACATGAATACATCATTTATTCTTATGTTCATTCATTACCAATGGTGAATTCTTTGCCACATTCTTGAACTTGATCCAGATAACTAACTTAGAAAATCCTAGCATTCCTTGATGGATCATTTTATGGAAATAACTCAAACATAGTAGGGTAAATCAAATTTATAGGGCAAAAAAAAAAAAATGTCATGTAACAAAGTTTACACTTGACTAGGCCAGAGATTGATCTCCTTACCTTCTAATTCTACTGCTGTCATCAGACTATCCTTGACATAGTTAGGTATTCAATTCTACTTTTTAAATTAGAGATCATGATTAAAGATGCTTAGATTATATCTCTAGTATGTCTTTTCTGTCAAAGATGTTAGTTTTCAAGATCTAAATTTGTGAAATTTAATTCCACTGAGATCAGTGAGATAAAACTCTCAATTACTTGTTCTAAAAAGCAAGCTGATATGTATTATTAACACCTATTATTTATTGATTTGGTTATGGTTCAATTTCCTTCATTTATTGAACATAATTAAAAGTTTCTGGCCAAGGGGTGCCCAGGTGGTTCAGTCCATTAAGCAGCTGCCCTCAGCTCAGGTCATTATCTTGGGGTCCTGGGATTGAGGGTTGGAGTTTGGGGATTGAGTTTGGAGACAGAGATGGGCTCCCTGCTTAGTGGGGAGCCTGCTGTTCCCTCTCCCTCAGTCCCTCCCCCATCCCTCCCCCCCACACACACCACTTGTGCTCACTCACTCTCTCTCAAATAAATAAAATCTTTAAAAAAAGAGTTTCTAACCAAAATAATCATCTGAAAAACTAGACACAATTAGGTAAACTATTCCATTAATTTTTAATGATCTTATATATCTTGTATAAATAAAGGACTTTTGGGGATCCAACAAATCATTTTATAAATGCAAAATTTCTATACAAGGAATTAAAAAAAACTTCCTTTAATTTTTTTGTATAATTTCATAATCTATATTATGAATACCTATCAAAACACACCTATCAAAACATACAAATCTATACAAGGAATTAAAAAAAAAACTTCCTTTAATTTCTTTGTATGATAATTTTGTAATCTATATTATGAATGCCTATCAAAACATACAGCTTTTTAACTGTATTATCTATACTGAAGTCAAATTTCTGATTATGACATCCTACACTTTTCAGGAGTAGCCCTGCCAATAGAAGCTGCCTTCTTCCTTAGTGCTGCCTCAGAACTCACACCCTAGTCCTACTGAACTACATGTACTTCTGAATGTGCCATATGTCATAGCTCTGTCTCAACATGAAGTTTTCATGCTAAAAAATCCAACCCTTCAAAAAAAAAAAAAATCCAACCCTTCTTGTCTAACTGTAAAATCCCTACTTATTTGTTAAGACTCCACCAAAGTGTCATGTCCTGTGTGAAGTACTTCCTGAACTGCCCAAAAGGAGCTCATTAGTTTCCACTTTTGTGCACTCTACCATAAATATCCCTGTTTCTATATGGCACCGTGTTATTACTTTACCTTTCTGTAACTTCTGCTAGACTGTGATCTACCCAAAGAAAGCAGACATATTTATCTTTGCATTTTCCATGTTGAGCATAGTGTCTAATATATAGTAGCTGTTTCATATATTTATGGTTGAATAAAGAATGCATGAATGAATCTTCTTTAACTGATTTGTCATCTATTAACATTACAATGATACACTTTTTGTATCTGAGGTGAGCAATAGCTGGAAAGTGAACTTCAAAATAAAACCAAAAACATTTGTCCAAAATCAATTAGCCAGTATTTGTTTAGTATACAACTTTCATTATAACCTCTGTTCCCTTCCATGGGGAGTTTCTATTTTATCAAAATTTCCAGTGTAGGTAATGATGTTATGGTGATAGATTGAGTGGTCTGGAAAAATGATGTTGAGGAAATAATACCTAGTGGTGATACCTTCAGGCAGCAGAAGCCAACAGAATTACAAAAGTATACTGACTAAGTACTAAATGCCTTAATGAACACTAGCATCAGTATAAGTTTAGAGATGTTGATAATATATGCCAACATTATATATTTATCTTCTACTTCTAGGTGTTATATCACAGCAAACAAATGTATTTTGAATGCTTAATAAGATTCAAGTACTGTACTTAGTGCAACAGACAAAAAGATATCCTAAATGGTCCTGTGCTAATGGCAGACTCTGTCTTCCAGAAGCTTACATTGTAGGGAGACAGTACATAAACCCAAAATTACCAAACAACCATCCATTATACTTGTGATAATTTTATGTAGCAAAAAAAAAAAAGAAAAAAATCATGTCATATATATAAGAAGGGTGCATGTGCCATTTTTTTCACAAGCCATTTTTGTCTCTAAAAGTTTTGTAAAGAGTTGGGCAATTAGTATATATTTTTCTTTGCCACCAGAAAAGTCACTTAGTCCAATCACAGGCTTAAAATATCTACAGAATCATGGGCAGCCTGGGTGGCTCAGCAGTTTAGCGCCACCTTCAGCCCAGGGTATCCAACTGGGATTGAGTCCCGCATCAGGCTCCTTGCATGGAGCCTGCTTCTCCCTCTGCCTGTGTTTGTGCTTCTCAATTTCTGTGTCTCTCATGAATAATTAAATAAAATATTTTTAAAATAAAAATCAAAATAAAATAAAATATCTACAGAATGCAGTTCTTCTTACAATTAGACAATACTTACAATGAAAGAGAAGAGAGTATGATGAAAGAGTACTCTTTCTCTTACAATTCTCTTACATTGTACTATACCGTAGGAATAGGAATACCATAGGAAAAAAAATACCATAGGAATAAAAAGATATTAAGATCCTTTAGATCTTAAGGAATAAACCTTAAGGATCTTAAATAAGATCCTTTAGATCTTAAGGAATAAACAATTACACACCAAAAAATTGAATAACATAAAAAAATGGAAAAAAAATCCTAGGGATCCCTGGGTGGCGCAGCGGTTTGGCACCTGCCTTTGGCCCAGGGCGCGATCCTGGAGACCCGGGATCGAATCCCACATCAGGCTCCCAGTGCATGGAGCCTGCTTCTCCCTCTGCCTGTGTCTCTGCCTCTCTCTCTCTCTCTCTCTGTGACTATCATAAATAAAAAAAAAAAAAAAAAAAAAAAGAAAAAAAATCCTAGAAATATACAATCTACCCAGTGAATAATGAAGACACAGAAAATCTCAATAGATCAATAATTAGCATATAGATTTAAAAAGTAACCAAAACCCTCCCAGCAAAGAAAAGCTCAGGAACAGGTGACTGTATGGGTAAATTTTACCAAATATTTAAGGAATTACCATTGATCCCTCTCAAATTTTCAAAATACTGAAGAAGAGGAAACCATTCCAAATTCATTTTTTTTAAGACCAGCATTTCCTTGATGGCCATAGCCAAAGATATTATAAGAAAACTATAGGGTAACATACCTGATGAAATAGATGCAAAAATCCATAGCAAAACACTAGCAAACCAAATTAAACAGCACATCAAAAGGATTATACACTTTGACCAAATGGAATTTATCCCTGGGATGCAAGGATGGTTCAACTGACAGATTAAATATGATACACTACAATAATAGATTAAAGGATAAAGATCATATGATTATCTTAATAAATGCAGAAAAAGCATTTGACAAAATTCAAATATCCTTTTATGATAAAATTTCCCAGCAAATTAGATGTAATGGATGTACCTTGAAATAATACAGGCCATACATTAAAAACTCACAGCTATCATCATACTCAACAGTAAAAACAAAACAAAACAAAACAAACCAACAAACAAAAAACTCAAAGCTTTTTTTCTGAGAGCAGGAGCAAGGCAAGGATGCCCAACTCTCAGCACTTCTATTCAACAAAGTACTGGAAGCCTAGCCAGACAAATTGGGCAAGGAAAAAAAAAGGCCTTCAAATTAAGGAAGAAGTATGTATGCATGTATCTCTTTTTGCAAGTGACAGCATCTTATATGTAGAAAACCCTAACTCCTAATTTATTTATTGTTAGAACTAATAAATAAATTCTGTAAGGTTGGTCTACAAAATAACAGAAATCACTTGAAATTCAATACATTAACACCAAAGTCTGAAAAGGAAATTTAGAAAACAATCCTATTTACAGTAGCATCAAAAAGAATAAAATACTAAGAAATAAAGTTAACCAAGGAAATGAAAACTTGGATATGGAAAACTACAAGACATTTATAGAGGAAATTGAAAAAAGATACAAATAATTGAAAGATATTCCATGTTTATGGATTGGAAGACATTATTGTTAAAATGTCCATAATATCCTAAACTATCTACATATTCAATGCAATAACTACCAAACCCCAATGGCATTTTTTTACTGAAGGAGATACATAAATAATCCTAAAATTTATATGGAACCACAATAGACCCAAAGTAGCCAAAGCAATTTTGAGAATGAAGATCAAAACTGGAGACCTCACACTGCCTAACATCAAAATATATTACAAAACTACAATAATTAAAACACTATGATACTAGCATAAAGATAGACATAAGGATAAATGAAACAGAATAGAGAATCCAGTTGATAAACCCACATCAAATTATCTTTGTCAAAGGTGAAAAAATACACAATGGGGAGCGAATAATCTCTTCAACAAGTGATGTTGGGAAAACTGGATGTCTACAAGCAAAAGAATAAAAATAGACCGTTATCTGTAATTTACCTGAAAAATGATCCAAGATACCTGTTTTAAGGAAGCCCAATAAGCTACAAAGAAACCCACAGAAAAATAATTCTTTAAAATCAAGAAAACAATACATGATCAAAATAAAAGTTTAACAAAGAGATCTGTTCACAATATGAATTATTAAAGAGAATAAAGAAGAAAGGAAATAAGTTTATTACAGTGAGGCGCTCGCGTGGCTCAGTTAAGTACCTGACTCTTGAGTTCGGCTCAGGTAATGACTTCAGGGTCCTGGAATCGACCCCATATCAGGCTCCACACTCATTAAGGAGTTTGCTTCAGGATTCTCTCTCTCCCTCTGCCCTTCTTCCCATTCTCTCTCTTTTTCTCTCTCTCAAATAACTAAATAAATCTTTTTTAAAAAAGAACGTTTATTACAGAAATGATGGCACAGAACTTGTAAAATCTGGGAAGAGATTTGGACATCCAAGTTTATAAAAGTCAGGGGCCCCCAAACAAACTCAACATAAAAATATATTCTCCAAGATGAATTATAATAAAACTGGCAAAAATTAAAGACAAAGAGAGAATCTTAGAAATAACAAGAGAAAAGAGGCTCATAATTTATAAGGGGACCTGTACAAGGCAATCAGTGACTTTGTCAGGACAAACTTACAGACAAGAACTGAGAGCAATGTTATACTCAAAGTGCTGAAAGAATAAAACTCTCAGGCAAGAATACTCTATACAATAAAGTAGTCCATTAGAAGAGTTCAGAGAAAGATGAGATTAGGATGGTCCTACATAAACAAAAGTTGATGGAGCTTATCACCACTAGACCCATCTTACAAGAAATGCAGAAAGCAGTATCTCAAGCTGAAATGAAAGGACACTAATTAGTAACATGAAAATATACAACACATTGGTAAAGATAAATATATATTTAATTTCAAAGTACTAATATGATGGTATATTAACTACTTAACTCTAGAATAAAAGTTAAGGACAAAAGTTTTAAAAATAATTACAGTTATAATTTGTCAATGAATACAAAAAATAAGATAAATTGTAACATCAAAAACATGAAGTGGGGAGTAAAAGAACAGAGATTTATTATGTGAATCAAGTTGTTAGTATAAAATAGACAGTTATATCTAGAAGATATTTTATGTAAGTCTCGTGGTAACCACAAAGCAAAGCTCACAGTAGATATTCAAAGCATAAAGAGAAGGGAGTCAAAGCATACTACTATGGAAAGTCATCTATTCACAAAGGAAAAGAGCAAGAGAGAAAGAAGAGAACATGAGAACTATAACAAAGTCAGAAAATAATTGATAAGATGGTATTAGCTAGTCCTTACCTATAAATAATTACTGTAAATGTAAATGGATGGTATTCTCCAAGCATAAAATATAGAGTAGCTGAATAGATTTAAAACAAAACAAAACAAAAACAAAACTATGTGCTGCCTCCTGGAGACACTTCAACTTCAAGGACACCCATATGCTCACAGCGAAGGGATAATAAAAGATTTTTGGAAACCACAAGAGGCAGTGGTAGCTCTACTTACATCTGACAATATAAACTGTAACAAGAGATAAAGCCACTATATGATAATTAGATTTTTTGATCAAAGAGATATAATAATCATAAATGTATATGCAAATTGGGGCTCCTGGGTGGCCCAGTCAGTTCAGCATTAACTGATCTGAAGGGAAAAATAGACAACGATAATAGTGGGGGACTTCAGTACTCCACTTTCAACAATACATAGATCATTTAGATAGAAAAGCATTAAAGAAATATTGGACTTGAACTATACTTTAGACCAAATAAACCTAATGGACCTATACAGAACATTCCTTACAAAGCAGCAAAATACGCTTTTTGTTTTTTGTTTTTTTTTTCTTAAGTACACACAGAACACTCTCCAGTATACATCATATCACCAAAGAAGTCTTAACAAAGTTAAAAGTGAAATCATATCAAAAATCTTTTCCAACCACAGTGGTGTGAAACTAGAGATATCAATAACAGGAGGAAAACCAGAGAATTCACAAATATGTGGAAATCAAATCCTACACTCACAAACAGCCAATCATTGAAAGAACAAATCAAAAGGGAAATCAAAAAATATCTCTAAATGAACAAACAAAAAGAAGAGAAACACAATATGCTGAAATTTGTGAGATACACCAAAGTAGTTCTGAGAGAAGTTTATAGTAATAAATGTCTACATTTAAAAAAACAGGGAGATCTCAGGCAGCCTGGGTGGCTCAGCAGTTTAGCCCCACCTTCAGCCCAGAGCCTAATCCTGGAGACCCAGGATGGAGTCCCACATCTGGCTCCATGCAAGGAGCCTGCTTCTCCCTCTGCCTGTGTCTCTGCCTCTCTCTCTCTCTCTCTCTCTCTCTCTCTCTCTCTCTGTGTCTCTCATGAATAAATAAATAAAATCTTAAAAAAAGGAAGATCTCAAATAAATGAGTTAACTTTATATCTCAAGGAAGTAGGAAAATAATATACTAAGCCAAAAGTTAGCAGAATAAAGGAAGTAACAAATATTAGAGCAGAAATAAATGAAATAGAGAACAGAAGAACATTAAAAAAGATCAAAGAAATGAAGATCTGGTTTTTTAAAAGATACACGAATTTGACATAGGTTTCGATGGACTAACTAAAAAAGAGAGGGACAGAGACAGAGATAACTCAAACAAACAAAACCAGAAAGGAGAGACATTACATTGATATCACAGAAATAAAAAGGTTCATAAGAGATTGTTATGAACAATAATCTACTGAAAAATTGGATAATCTATAAGAAATGGACAAATTCCTAGACACATATGACCTACCAACTAAAACATGAAGAAATAGTAAATCTGAACAGATCAATGACAAGAGATTAAATTATTAAGCAAAAGCCTTCCAATTAAGAAAAGCCCAGGACTAGAAGGCTTCAAGGGTGAATTTTACCAAACATTTAAAAAGGAATTAATGCTAGTCTTTCCCAAACTCTTCTGAAAAACTGAAGAGGAGAGAACATTCGAAATCTCATTTTATGAGATCAGAATTATCCTGATTCCAAAGCCAGATTAGGACACTAAAAGAAAATAAAATGACAGGACAAAGTCCATGGTAAATATAGATGTAATTTTTTTAACAAAATAGTAGCAAATGCAACTCAACAGCACCTCAAAAGGAATATACACCACCATCAATTGGGAATTATGCCAGAGATGCAAAAATAATCAACACATGCAGATCAATTAATCACATTAATAGAATGAAAGATAAAAATCATGTGATAATCTCAATAGACACAGAAAAAGCATCTGACAAAACACTCTTTCATGATAAAAACTCCCAAGTAAATGGGTATAAAAGGAATGAACCTCAACTTAATGAAGGCCATATATGAAAAGCCCACAGCTAACATCATATTCAATGATGAAAGGTTGAAGGCTTTTCCTCTAAGGGAACAAGACTAAAGTTGCTCAGTCTCATGACTCTCATTCAACACAGTACTGGAAGTTCTATCCAGAGTAATTATGAAAGAAATCCAATCCAAAGTAATTATGAAAGAAATCCAAACCAGAGAGGAAAGTAAAATTGTCTCTGTCGGCAAATGATGCAATCTTATGTCTATAAAATCTTGGAGACTCCACCAAAAGCTACTAGAACTAATTAACAAATTTAATAAAGTTGCAGGATAAAAAAATCAACATTCAGAAATTAGTTGTGTTATTATAAACCAAAAACAGAATATCTGAAAAAGAAAGAAAACAATATCATTTACAATAGCATAACCAGTAACAACAATAAAATTTGGGAACAAATGTAACCACATTTAAGCCATCTATAGACTCAATGCAATTCATGTCAAAATTCCAATGGCATGATTTCACAGAGACAGAAATTCATGGAATCACAAAAGACCCTGAATACCTATAGCAATCCAGAGAAAAGAGAACAAAGCTAGTGGCATCATTCTTTCTTATTTCAAACTATTATGAAGCTACAGTAGTCAGAGTATGGTATCATACTGGCACAAAATTGGTCAGTATTTTTATACCATACTGTATAGTATAGCATTTTTATACCATACTGGAATAAAAATGGACACATACACCAATGTAATAGAATTGAGAGCTCAGAAATAAACCCTCACATTTACAGCCAACTAACATTTAACAAAGGAACCAAGAATACTCAAGGGGTAAACCGTAGTTTTTCCCAATAAATGGTGTTGGGGAAACTGTTTAATCATATGCAGAAAAATGAAATTGCACCCTATCTTACACTACTCACAATAATTAGAATTGGAATAAAACCGAATTTTGTAAAAATCCTGGGAGAAAACATAGAAAAAAATTTCCTTGACATATGTCTTGGCATTGATTTTTTGGATACGACACCAAAAGTATAAGCAACAAATGCAAAATAAATAAGTAATACTACATCAAATTAAAAATCAATCTTCTGGGGCAACTGAGTGGCACAGTCAGTTAAGTTTCTGACTCTTGGTTTCAGCTCAGATTGTGATCTCAGGGTCATGAGGTTGAGCTCTATGTTGGGCTCTGCACTCAGTGCAGAATCTGCTGGACATTCTCTCTTCCTCTCCCTCTGCCCCTCACTACCCTTGTTCATGCTCTCTCTCTAAAATAAAATAAATAAATCTTTAAAAAGAAACCTTCTACACAGTAAAAGAAACAACAAAATGAAAAGGCAGCCTAAAGAATGGGGGAAATATTTGCGAACAATATATCTAATAAGGAAGGCATTAGTATTCAGAGTATATTAGAAACTCATATAACTCAATAGCAAAACAAACAACAACAAAATAAATTTTTAAAAGCCCACAAAAATAAATCTACTTTGAAAATAGGCATAGAATCCAAATAACTATTTTTCCAAAGAAGAAATACAAATGGCTAAGAGGTACATGAAATAATGTTTAACATCACTAACCACAAGGGAAACACAAATCAAAAGCACAATGAGATGTCACCTTATACCTGTTAGAATGACTGTCATAAAAAAGGTGATAGTTCACAAGTATTGCTGAGGATGTGGTAAAAGGGAATCCCTGCTCACTGTTGATGGGAATATAAATTGGTATAGTCAGAATGAATAAGAATATGGAGGTTCCTCAAGAAATGAATGATATAAATTTCATATGATGCAGGAATTCTATTTTTGGGTATATAACCAAAAGAAATAAAATGAGGATCTCAAAGAGATATCTGCATTCCCATGTTCATTATAGCATTATTCACAATAGCCAAGATATGGAAATAACCTAAGTATCCATATATGGATGAATAGATAAAGAAGTATAGTGTATATAATTTTAAATATTATTCTGTCATGAAAAAGTAGGAAATCCTGCCTTTGTAACATCATGGATGGACCTCAAAGGTATTATGCTAAGTGACATAAGTCAGACAGAGAAAACAAATATGATCTCATTTGTATGTGGAACTTAAAAATGATTCATTCATCTTGCATCTTAGAAACAAAGAGAAGAATGATGGTTGCTAGAGGATAAGAGGTGCAAAAAATGGGGAGATGTGAGTCAAAGGATATAAACTTCTAGTAATAAAATGAATAAATTCTGGGGATCCAGTATACAACATGGTGACAATGGTTTCTAATATTGTGTCATTACTTGCAAGTTGATAAAAGAGTAGATTTTAAGTATTCTCTCTCACATACACAGAAAGAACAAAGAAAAAAAAGAAGGTAATTATGTGAGCTACAGAGGTATTAATTATCCATATTGTGTAACATTTGCAATAGATACATATATCAAATCAATACATTATATAAGTTCAAGAACAACCCAATTTTATGTGTCAATTAAATTTCAATGAACTGAAACAATAAAACTTTTTCATCATATTCATATAAGAGTTTGATTTGTAGTTTTCTATTGTGCATATTATGGGAATCTATGATACACCCCAGGAGACAGAATAATTAAAACAGGGTTGGGATTACCTGGTCCTTAAAGGTTGGCAATATTTCTATGTGAAGCCATTTGGACCTGGTATTTTGTGTATTTGTGTGTGTTGGGGGGGATACTTTAAACAATTATTTTCTATATTACTCTTACGATTATTGCTCTATGTAGACTTTCTATACTGGGATCAATGTTGGTCAATTTCATAATGTATTTTTGTTTATGTCTCATATTTATTGACTATCTGCTTTAAGAATGTTGATGCTATGCTATGTGGTGAATAAATACTCAAAACTGGAGTTTTTGTTAGGATATGCCTCCTTTTGATAACTTTTATATTCTTTGTTTAAAAAAAAAAAGTACATGTTGGGGCACCTGGGTAGCTCAGTTGGTCAAACAACCAACTCTTGATTTTGGCTCTGGTCATGATCTTAGGTTGTGAGATCAAGCCCCATGTTGGGCTGCATGCTCAGCATGGAGTCAACTTGAGATTCTCTCCCTCCCCTTCTATCTCCACCTGATTGCATACATTCTCTCTCCCTCTCTGAAATACATAAATAAACCTTAAAAAAAAAAAAAAAGTACCTGTTGATGAGGATGTGGAAAAACTGGAACCCTTATACAATGTTGATGGGAATGTAAATTGGTGCAACAAATTACATTTATGGAACCAACTACACTATGGAAAACTCTGGAAGTTTCTCAAAAATATTAAAAGTAGATCTATTATAAGATCTAGCAATCACAACTGAGTATATTTATAAAACATTCAAAATAAGGATCTCAAAGAGACATCTAAGCTCCTGCTTTCATTGCAGCATCACTCACAATAGCCAAGATATGGAAACAATTGAAATGCCCATCAAAAGATAAATGGATAGGGACATCTGGGTGGCTGAGCCATTGAGCGCCTGCCTTCAGCCCAGGGTGTGATCCTGGAGTCCCGGGATTGAGTCCCATATCAGGCTTGTAGCAGGGAGCCTGCTTCTCCCTTTGCCTGTGGCTCTGCCTCTCTCTCTGCCTCTCATGAATAAATAAATAAAAATCTTAAAAAAAAAAAAGATGAATAAAGAAACGATGGCATCTACATACAATGTAATTTCACTCACTTTTTTTTTTTTTTTTACAGATTTTATTTATTTATTCATGAGAGAAACAGAGAGAGAGAGAGAGGCAGAGACACAGGCAGTGGGAGAAGCAGGCTCCATGCAGGGAGCCTGACATGGAACTCGATCCTGGGTCTCCACGATCACGCCCCAGCAGAAGGCAGTGCTAAACCGCTGAGCCACCAGGGCTGCCCCACTCTTAAAAAAAAAAAAAAAAAAAAAAAAATCCTGCCAAATGTAATAATATGGATAAACCTAGTAAACATTATGCTAAGTGAAATAAGCCAGATAATGAGGGGCATATACTATATGATAGCACTTATATGAAGTATCTAAAATAGTCAAAATTTTAAAAATAATAATATAAATAAATAAAGTCAAGTATATAGAAATAGAAAGTAGAAGGGTGGTTGCCAGGGCTTAGGGAGATGGGAGGTTTCTGTTCAACAGGTAAAATTTTCAGTTATGCAAGATGAATAAGGTCTAGAGATCTACTGTTCAACATTGTGCCTACAGTTAACACTACTGTATTGTGGATTAAAAGTTGGAGGATAGATCTCATTTTATGTATTCTTACAATAAAAGAAAAAAGAAAACACCTGTAAATTCTGATGAAAATAATTAAAGCTTTATATTTTTGCAAATGAACTGAAGCAGCACATCAAAATCTTAAAAAAATAATAATATTCTCCTTCGACCAAGTATACTTAATTTCTATATTCAAAAAAGTAATATTTAAAAATTAATATAAACTTGTTCTTAAATTTCTTGAATAGTACATATTACATTTACCTGTGTATTCAAGGTGAAATCCTGCAGCAGAAACACTGATGTCTGATTGAAAATTTAGATATAGATTATTAGATGTACTATTCAACAGATGGGGTATTGTTGTTCCTGAAATGATAATTGAAAAGGCAGGTCAGTGATCACATAATAAATATTATAGTAAAACTAAGTAAGCTAACTACTAATCAGCCAACAGATTATCACTGAAACTATATATTGGTCAAGTATTTTTTCAGGAATTTTTTGATAAAAATATATTTCCTACATTTCTATTTCATTTTATTG
Organism: Canis lupus dingo; assembly: GCF_003254725.2. NCBI lineage: Eukaryota > Metazoa > Chordata > Mammalia > Carnivora > Canidae > Canis > Canis lupus. The sequence goes on from NC_064255.1 coordinate 12,710,104, forward strand.
TTTGTGACTATCTCCTAGGAGATAGGCCTTTGGGATCACTCTAGATTGTTCCCTAAAAATAGGCAGAAACAAAGAGTGGGTCAAAGCAGTAAATTTTGCAGATCACCTAAAATAATCATTTTGAATTTCACGTGTTTTTCAATATTCTAAAACATGAGCAAATAAGAAACTTAATTTTAAAGTGTACATGTGATTTTTATAGTATAGTAAAGATTATGTATGAGTTCAGAAGATATATTTATTACCCTTTGTATTATATATGTTATATATAAACATATATGCATTGCATTTAAGTATGTATTTATGTATGTTCTTCTATACCAGGTAAAGTACCTTGATATATCTTAGACTCTGACAGCAAAGCTGGTAAGTAGTGTTTGAAAAATCCGAATTATAAACTACTATTTGCCTTGTCTCCCAGCCAGTACATTATAATGATGTACTTCTGAAGTTCTAAAGGAAATCAACTTGACTTAATTCAATTCTGGACTTGAAAACATAAAATAGCTGCTTGAACCAATTACTTCCTGACTATTTGACATTGAGTAATAGATCAAGACCCTTAAGATTACAACTCAAGCAGTTTCAAATGATAAGCATAAAAATAAATGTCAAATCTATGTTTTAAGATAACCTTCAACAAGCATATTAGTTGATAGCATTGCAAAATTTTTCTGTAACTAGTTACTTTATACTTTCTTTGTACAACTCTGTGGACCTTTAACCACTCACTGATCTTTCTATAAAAGAAATCAGGACTAATTCATTATAAAACATATAATTGCATTGTTTTTCTTTTTTGCTTGCTTTCAACCTGTTATCCATCCATAGTATCCTCACAGCATCACTGAAGACAGGGGTAAACAGAAAATCAAAGTTCACTCGAACTGCCCTTAGTCTCTTAGAGAATCTTAGTGATGAAGAGCTCTGGCTCAAGAGTCCCACTAGCTAGGCCCCAGTCTCATTCTAACCCTAGCTGTACTACCTCAGGCAAGTTATTCCCTCTAAACTTCAGTCACATACCAGAACTGCTAGAAAGAGCAAACGAGGAAATGTATGGCTAGCCTCATATAGACCTAGCACTTGGTAAATCAATAGCTGCTATTTGTCACTTTTATTATTTTCATTGTTGTAGTTATTATTAAGGAAGTATTACATCTGATCTATTCTAAGTACATGTATACCTAAAATGTTACGGAATTTCTTCCAAGAAAGATTTCTACCTTCTTCTATGTCTAAAATACTTTTTATGACAAAACCAAGTCGCTCCTACTCCAGATATTTCTTCTTTCCTTTACTCAATGGTGATGCTGAAAAACTGGTTATCATACTCTATTTTAAAATCTACTAAAAACTTAAAACCATTCACACTGATTTAAGTATATCTGAAATGTAGAAGTTGATGGCGTAGCTATGTTCCTATGTCTGTAGTCAAAAAGTATAATAAAGTAAAAAGTATAGTTAAAATTAATATAAAATTTGATCTCACTTTTCGTATGCTGGAAAAAGCTGTTAGATTATTGCATAAATTACCTTTAAAAACCTTAAGAAATTTAAAAACCTTCTGGTCTTGGTACCTGGATATATATTAATTTTATGTAATTTTATTCATTTCTTGGAAATAATTTTATAGTCTCTTTATTCTCACTCAACAGTACTTTGTAACATTTACCATTCGTTAGACAGTCTCTAAAATTATTTTAATGTCTGGGTAACACACTTTGAGTAGACATATCATAATTACCAAGTACTGTCTAATTTTTAACTATTTAAGGGAAAAGGGCATACATATTATTCCTGAACCACAGCTTAGCTTAAAGTATTACTATAAAAGCATCAATAAATAATTACACAAATATAGTAAGAATAGAGTAAGGTTTTAAACAGCAATTTCAATGTCATTACCTTTGATGTCTTTCAAACTTCTAACTTTGTAATTTAGTTCCCTGTGTATGGTTTATAAAAATAAATCTAAACTGCCAAGTCAGAGTTCTGGGAGCTCTTTTAAAAAGAATGAGAGATTTTTATATTCCTAATTATTTCTATGTTTTAATTAAGCTCAACTTTCTATTTACCTGAATAACTTCCAAGTCGTGGAGCATTGTTGTCTCCTCCATCATAGAAGTCCAGAGAATCCCAATTATGTTCTGTAGCAAAGCTGACAACTTGCACCTGTGAAATAATAATTACTCATGAGAACACATATTTCTAACAATATAATAATATTATAGTCCTCATCACCACATTAGAAGAGAGAATTCCAAGCTGGGGCCATGCCATTGTGGCCTTTCATAAAAGGATTTTAACAGAACTGATTTTTGCCATTATGGGACTGGCCTTGCTGAGAAACATCCATGGGGTACCTAGCAGTGTTCACTATGGGTATAACGTTGATAATGTCTGTCACCATCTCAGAGTGTTCTCTTTATTAAAGGCTTTGGGTAATGGGTGCCTGGGTGGCTCAGTTGGTTAAGCATCCAACTCTTCATTTTGGCTCAGGTCATGATCTCAGGGTCATGAAATGGAGCCTCGCATGAAGCCCAGTGTCCACTCAGCAGGAAATCTGCTTGTGCCTCTCTGCTCCCAACCCCTGTTTTCTTCTATATATCTAAAATAAAGAAAGAAATAAAATCTAAAAAAAAAAAAAAAAAGAAGATAAAGGCTTTGGGTTAATTCATGTATTAGTGCCAGGAATTTCCATGCATGTTCTAAATAATTTGTTAACTTTTATGTTCTGGAGTGTTAGATTCTTGCCATTTTAACTAGGTTTATGCTGAATACATTTTTATTTTCCTTTATTTGCCTAAGCTTTGCTCAATTCCCTTTCATTCAAAAAATATTGACATTATTATTCCCTATGCACATTTTTAATATGTCTCAATATGGATGATCAAAATTATACTTTATAACTGATCTGGAATCATCTTCTAAAGATAATTTTTATGAATGGAGTCATAATAACTAAATTACTATAAAGGTCCCTAAAGTTGATGAGGGAAATGCTGGAGTACAATTCTCTCATGTCTATTAAATTTTATTTAAAGAAAGAGGCATGTGTTACTTTGTTGCACTTCACTTGGCACAGCTTGAGCTTTTGCAAGAACCTACAGGACCCCCACAACTGTGGATGTTATTTTTCTCAATAATATATTTTATTATTTTGGAGGAAGGAAAGGACTAACTTTATTAAAATGAATTTATGTTATTTAGATAAGTTTGTTATAAATGTAAGCACTGCACTCATTAACTAAATAATTATAACAATTACAGTCATTAAAAATTTCTTCTCCACAAAATAGACCATCATCATTCTTCCCTTCAAGTGAACGATGGTGCCACTTTTCCAGGGGTGAGTGCCACATGGCAACAGATACCCTGCCTGTGTGACAGGCATTAGGCCCAATGGCAATGTTCCAGGACAGGAAGAAGAATGGAATTAAAGCTGTATGATTGGAATTTTACCACCAGCTCCTTAAACAATGATCAATTCTGTCTTCATATCTGAGTTTTCCTTTCCTACAATTCAGGGAAAGAAAAGATCACATTCAGCTGAGAAAAAAAAAAAAAAAGAAGAAGAAGAAAGAAAAAGAAAAAAATTGTAAGGATTCATGCAGGAATTGACATTTGAGATAAGCTAAAAGTATTGAGAGGTTTTCCACTGAAAAATTATTGAATTATAAAAATGTAGAGGGGACAAGCTAGGAGGTGGATTTAGTGAACCATCGATAATCCAATTTAGCCACAGTAAAAGATATTTACATAGTAAGAGGAAACATGCATGCAAAGTTAGGAAAAGTTAGAAAGAGTGAGTTTTGTGGATTACAAGAGACTACAGAGTTAGGATGTTTGAATTTACAGGTTCCTGGCTCCCTCCACTCACTGGCATATAATCCTATGAGTTGTTAATCTTTCTATGCCTCCCATTACTCATATGAATCATTGTAATAAAGGTATCTAATTCATAGAATTGTTGTAAAAATTAAATTAATTTTAGTTTAGAGTAGTACCCAGTGTGTATAAAGGATGTAATGTGTCTTAGTTGAGACAGATTGGCCAAGAGATTATAAAGATGGAACACCACCACAATAAAATTATGTAATTGAGTAGTCCACTAAAGGTTTTGGAAGGAGTATAATCAGAAATACTTTAAGGACAGAACTGTGTTGGATGAAGAAAATGCAAGTAAAAAAAACAAAAAACAAACAAAAAAAACCCCAACAATTTCAGTGTCCACTGCAGTAGTCTGTGTGAGAAGCAATAAAAGATTGAAGCAGGGTGGTGGCAGGAATAAGTAATAGAAAAAGAGACCATGATGTCTCATGTGTTACTACAGGGGAAGTTACTGGATTTTATGTTATCTGAATAAGGGAAGGAAGTAAGAGGAATGACTCAAGAGTAATTTATCTTTTTTTTCTTGAGTTATGGAGATCAGAGAGGTGATAAGAACATAAATGAAGACATCTGTTGGAAAACCTATTATCTTAATGAGAAGAAGAAATTTTGTTTAATTCTGGATATATACGTATAGCAGACTGAGTACCGGCTTCCAAAAATATCAGATCTTCATCCCTGGAGCCTATACCTATTGCCTTATATGGGGGGAAAAAAGAAGGTATTTCATGTGCAATTAAACTGAGCATCCTGTGATAGGGAGATTATCCTGGATTATTCAAATGGGCCCTAAATACAATCATAAGAAAGATGTCAAAGGAGATTTGACACAGAAGACAAGAAGGCAGTGTGACCACGCGGGCAAAAAATGGAGTTCTAGTCAGACACCAAGGAGTGCTGGCAGCCACCAGAAGTCAGAAGGAGCAAGGAAGGATCCTCCTCTAGTGCCTGGGCAGAAGGGAGAGTAGAGGGTCAACCCGGTCAGCAGCCCAGTTACATCTCAGTAAAACTGCTCTGTGACTTCTGGCCTCCAGGATTGTGAGAGAATAAACTTCTGCTATTTTAAGCTATCAAATGCATGGTGATTTGCAGCAGCCACAGAAAACTAACAGTGTTTGCCACTCAGAGACTGGGCACATTGTGAATGTAGTTTGGTACAATAACCATGGAGGGTGTAGGAGACTCAAGTAAATGACCAAAGATCCACAATGACAAAAAGCCAAATGAGAGTCCAAAATGTAAAAAGAAGCAGCTATTGATTCAGCGTTAGAATTTTGCATTAGATGCGGCTGTCCATCATGGAACAGGATAGCTTTATGAGGTAATGAATCTCTAGTCACTAAAACCAGATATTCCTCATATAGACATTCAAATCTCATTTTAATTTGCTTGTTAGATTACATTCACTCGTGATGATCATTCTACAAATTGACACAATTAAGTAATGAACATTGTTTTCCCATAGTTATTCACATAAAGATTGTTCTTTTGCTTGATAACTGTTACTATGGTCCTGTTAGAATTCTCCATCAATATACTTTGCTAAAATAAGCAAACAAATGAATACACTAGTCCCCACAAACTTCTCATGTAAAATTAATATAACAAATTATTCTATTTGTTGAAGCTATTTCTAACAATTGCTCAGTAATTCTATATTATTTGTAATTTTTTCAGCATTCTAAATGTTTTTTTCTTTCCACCACTGGTTATTCCATTTCATCTCATATAGTATTTATTAGATATTTATATAATTCTTTGTTCACACATATATTCATCCTAACTGAATAAAATGAAATAAGCATTACATTAAACCTGATGTATTAGCCAGGTAGCTTTTAGGTAAAGCTGGTGAAATTTCATACTCCCTAATGAAATATAAATCACATATTATGTTTTTGTGTATGTTATATAATATTTTGTGATTTAGTGATATGTTTAAAATTACCATACATATAAGAGGTTAATTAGAAAAAAGAGAAAAAAATAGTGTTTGGCAGTCCTTTAGAATATTTAAAATGAAAAATCCAGTATTTTTCACATTCCATAAGTCTGCATAAATGCCCTGTGAAGCTCCAGTTTTGTTTTCTAAGGTATGATCATTAAATAAAAGGCTTCCTCAGTGAAAGATTTGATAGTGTCATTGTTATTAAGTGTCCAGTTTTGAATAGTGTTTGGCTAGAACAAGTGATATACAATGTACTTTGTCTGCAGATGTCTTCTTAGTTCATCATGCTGTCTTAACTCCTTAAAATAGTCCAAATTCCACTGCTTAGGGAGGTATTCATTGGTTCATTCTAAAAATATTTACTGAGCGTATACTGGCAGCACTGTGTTAGCTGCCAGAGCAGACTTACTTAGTGCCCTCATGAGCCTACAGATAATTAAGTAAGTAGTAACAGTAAAATGTGATGGGTGTTATAATAAGGAAATTACAGGGACCTATGAGAACATACAGCATGGGACTTAACCTTTTCTCGAGTTCACGCAAAGTCTTCCACAGGAACTGTTTTAAGTTGAGACAGAAATGATGACTAAGAATAAGCCAAAAAAAGGAGATCAAGGAGAGTGTCGCTTACAAAGGGAACAACATGCACAAAGGCCCAAAGGCAAAAGAGAGTTTTTATATAGAACTAAAATAGTGTAAACAGAAGAGGTAAGAACTGAGGACAAAGCACAAAGGCGAAATCAACCTGTCAAGGAGTTAAGAATATAGGGGACAGCTGAAGAACTGTAAGCAGGAAAGTGATAGTATTAGGCTTTTAATTTTAGGTTACTCTCTTTGCCCTCTGACAAATAGATTGGAGGAGAACAAGAACCTGGGACAGGGAGGATGACCACCCAATCTTAAGTGGCAAAAATTTGGGTGGAGAGAAATAGACATCTTTGCAAGATTTATGAAAGACAGACCTGATATATTTCATTGTTTAGAGTAAGGAAGGGAAAAAAAAAATTCATCAAGATTTCTGTCTTGTGCAACTGAATGGATGAAGGGTTCATTCTGAAACAACACTGGAGAAGATCCGTAATAATGAGAAAAAAAATCATGAAGTCAATTTGGAACAGGCTGAATTGAAATTCCAGCAAGAAGCTTAGCTGAAAATGCCCAGTGGGCAGTTGGATATATGGCATGCAGCTTAAGTGAAAGGTCTGGGTTAGATATTTAGGTTTAAGAACAATAATTTTATTTCGTTCTTCCTTTGAAAAAAAATGTTTTCTGATGATCTGTTATGATGCAGGTCCTGGGCATCATCAGCATAAATGGTAGCCAAAGACATGGAAGTAGGCAAGATGGCAGAGAGAATGGTATAAGGTAAAATGAACAAAAAACACAGAATCTCTCAATCACTGTATCTGTTGTATTGAATAGGAAGAGGAGACCATGTTCCTAGATGTAGAAGCAAGATGTAAAAAAGAAATAAAACAAAATCTAAGAGAGTATTGGTACCGTGAAAACTAAGGAGGAAAAATACATTTTAAGAAAGACAGGAGAATGGGCAGGATTAGCATGTTTTTGTCACCATAAGCAGTATTAGCAACACAATGCAGTTAATGACCTAGAGGTCCTCAGAGATTGCTACGGGTGGCTCATTTAAAGCACTGGATGCAAAAACCATATTGCAGGGCTCAAAAACAAAGAATGAGAATTAAAGGAGAAATGCTAGGCGTTTTGTGTTGTTGTTTTCTGTTTTTTACTATAAACTGAGACAGAAATGGAAAAGCTAATATTCATATAGAGCCTCTAGGATAACCTTCATAAACTCACAACTATATGATACAGCAAATGTTTAATGAAGTTCCTAAAGTTATCATCTGGTTGCAGATTTTCTATGCAAACTGGAACGTGGACAATTCTAAAATCCTTGTCTACCAGTGTTAAGATAGGATTGATTGGTTTTCTCTGAATTTTACAAGTTAGTCATAAAATGATATTCTAGCCAGAATATAAGCATAGAACTATAGTCTTTTCATTTTTAATGTCCTTAAAACATTGTAAACATATATTTCATATTTTCTCATTGGTTTACTGACCTATGTTATTCCTAATACCTGTCAAGTGATTTTTTTTTAATTTTCTGAAAAATTACACAGATAAATTCAAAAAGTTGATTTTTTTTTGACTAAAAATTATACTTTCTAAATTCAGGGTTTTCTTTCTTTTCTTTTTAGATTTATTTATTTATTTATTTATTTATTTATTTGAGAGAGAGAATGTGTGTGAAAGAGCACAAGCAAGGGAGAATAGAAGGAGAGGGAGAAGTGGGCTCCTCATGCAGGGGAGCCCAATGTGGGGCTTGATCCCAGGAACTGGATCATGATCACAGCTGAAGGCAGACACTACCTGGCTGAGCCACCCAGGCCCCCCTCTAATTTCAGTTTTAATGAGTGGTTTCTTGGCTACTTTTTCCAGAGCTGATAGATATATCTCAATTCCAAAGGAAAACCTTATGACTCAATTGAAGAAGTAACAAATGATTTTTATGAAATATAAATTATATAATATTTTGTGAAGAATAATTACCTTCCAGGGAGTATATTCTGACTCAGTAGTAAAATGCCATCAATTTATCCAGAAAAAAAAAAAAAAAAATCTCCTTGTAAAACGGAGTAACTCATCAAATTTCTCCTCCCCCAAAGTGGTCACAGCTGCAATAATATGTCTGTAGACTAGCATCCCTGTTGCTTGCTATGAGATAACTGGTTTTGTTAATTAAATGAGGACAGTGGACATCAGAGGAAGCTGAGCCCTTGCTTAATCCAAGTACTTAATGTTAATTTGTTTGAGCCAAATCATAATAAATCTTTTGCTACTGGCCAGTATATGGCTGAGGAATGGATATTCTTGCAATTTTGGTCAATAGTATGAGAGGGAAAATCTAGGGGAAGGATTTCTCAAGTTTTTTTAACCATTGTAAAGGTCCATAAGATAGAAACATTCCATCTTGGCTTTTGACCATTGCTTCGTAAAGCTATTATGACTAGAGCTCTTGTAGCCATGAGAAAAGAAGCTCAAGGACTAAGTCAATGTGCTAAAATGGCAGAGCAGAGAAATAGAGAATAACCTGGATCTGGAATCACACAACTAAATCTCTGAAATAAACAACCCTTACCCATGTAGTGCAGAGCACCACACGTTTCTCATTGCTTACGCTTTCTTGAATTGGTTGTCCGCTTTTTGCAGATAGAAAAATTAGTAAGGATCTTTCTATTGCATTCAATCATGTCAGGGAAGTGTACTGGCTAAACCTTTAGAAGTAACCTGCATCCAGTCATCTCTGAAAGGATTAACTTCAAACATACAATGAAAAGGAGAGAAATTTAAATTCCCTTACTTGAATGCCAGCTCCCTCTGGCACTGTGATCTTCCATACACAATTCAGATTGTTGTCATAAGGCTCAGGGTATCCAGGAGACAAAATAGTCCCTTTGCGCTTAGTTAAAATTCCACCACAGGGCACTAAAAGTAAAACAATTCAAGAGAGGAAGTCAATTCTAATGCAAAGGATTAAAATAAGAGAAAAGGTCAGAGATAACATCTTAGACAGATACTAGAATTGCAAACACCACCAAATCTTCCGATTTTTTAAAACTCCTAAGAACAATGAAAATTACATCTTCCTTCCTAAAAACTTTTAAAAATAATTAGACAACACGAATGGATAACCTTACGATGGCATATCTAAAATCATACTACAATTAATTCAATGACAGCCTATCATCTCTAGTATATTACTTAAAAAAGTGCATTGGCAATTTTGCATTAAAATCGCTCTTATCTAGAAATAGAAAATTTTGAAGAATCATCTTACTTTTTTCTTTATGCATCCTTTATGCATCTTTTCAGGAGTTACGAAGATGATAATAACACTTATACTGAGCCTATTATTTGCCTGGAACTCTTCTAAGTGATTTACAGATTTCTAATTCATTAAAGCCTCTCAATAATCCAATGAGATAAAAATAAATATTCTCATTTTTATAGGAAAGAGAGTCACTGAGCAATTAACTAACTTGCCCAAGATCACAGAGCTAGTAAGAGATGAAAATGAAATTTAAATACTGATAGTTTGGCTCCAGAGTCCATGTCCTCCCGGGGAAGATAAAGACTTGATATGGTGCTGGTCTGGTCATTGCAAGTTACAGTATGACAACAAACAGTAAGTGTGTGTAAACCTGCTCTGAAGTCAATGAAGGCCTCTATCACTTTTTAAAGGTACTAATTTTAAAGTAAAATTCTCATACCACTGGTACCTTCAGCTTGGTTCTGGGCATGACCTAACTTTAAATTTTAAATACTGTGTAATATTGGATATATTGGATATTCTTGTTCAGTCTACTCAACTAATATACTCTCTTAGTGCGAAACTCAGATACCTCATATGTGAAATGATGATGTAGTTGTTTAAAAAGGGCTTTTGTGAAAAATGTGTAGATAGGATAACGTACATAAAGAAGCTAGCAACTACTTGGCACACAGTGAGAGGTCAATGAATTGTATTTCATTTTGCTATTTCCTTTTATGACTATTATTATTGTAGATACCACTGGCACTCTGATCCTTGGGCATTTGTTGTAGTCTGGTTATAATAGTGAGATAGCAGGATATATCTTTATAATAATCATTTTTTAAAAGTTAATAATATAGTTTTCTCCTACCTCCACAGCCTAATGCAAAAACCTAGGGCAATTGCTCAAAAGAGTGCTACAAACTTTTTTACCAGTGTGAAAATGTATCTTTAAAGAAAATCGTTTTGTTGTAATTTCCTATAAATTTGTGTTATTGGGTTAAATATCAATCCATGCTAACTTGGTTGGAAAAAATTTAGCTCCTTTAAAAAGAAAACCAACAGTTTTGGATGACTTGAGAATTAACATGCCAAGCATGGAAGAAGAATTCTATAATGGAGATTCACCCAGAAAACAGATGAAAAATAAGTGATTGATGAAATGTTAATTTTGAGTTGAAAGAAAATACAGATGTTCTTCCACTCCATTGTCACTATCCTACCTCAGCCTCATTTTTTTTTCCCCTAGGTTACTTCATTAATCATATCAGTGGACTTCATTATGGTGGGTGTGTTATCCATGTAATATGTCTCCTTATTATTTTTAAAAAGACCTTTTAAAATTAAAATTTGATCATGTTATTTCAATGCTGAAAATCCTTCAAAAATTGCCTCACTTCTACAGATAAGTACAGTTGACTTTATCGGTTTCTAACTACACTTCCAGGCTTATATGTACCCATGATTTCCCAATACATCATCATCACAATCCCTTATCCCTGTTCAGTCTACTCAGCTAATATACTCTCTTAGTGCTGTGACTTGTCATGTCCTTCTCCCACATAGCCAACACTGCCATCCATGGTCATTCAATGTTGATATTACTTCTTTGGTTTTTTGCTGACTCCCTTATCTGTTAGATGTCCCATAGTTTTCCACAGCACCAAGTTCTTTCTTATACAGCTCCATCATAGTATAGCTCATATTATATTTTCACATTCTTTCTATATCTTATTCTCTTCTAAGACACTGAAGACTGAGGAGATGAAGCAATCTACTTTTTGTCTGGAACTCTGCTCACTGTGGTGCTAAGATTCTAACTTACCTTTTTTTTTTTATTTCCTAAGGTTTCCTTCCCTGCTGCTACAGTGGCAAACCTCCTCTTCCTCCATTCATTTCATCAGGCTTTTGTCTCCACTCCTTCAAAGTGACTATGCCAAAGTCACCAGAATATTCTTGTTGCAATGTGATATTCAATTCTTAATTTGCATTTTACTCAATCTATGAGTAATTATTTCTTCCTATTGATCACTTCATCTAACTTGAGTCTTTCTTTGCCTGGCCATTGGGATATCACACTATCCTGCTTTTTTCTATACCACTGGCTATACTCAACAATCAATCTTTTCAATCTTTTCTTTCTTTCTTTCTTTCTCTTTCTTTCTTTCTTTCTTTCTTTCTTTCTTTCTTTCTTCTTTCTTTCTTTCTTTCCTTTCTTTCTTTTCTTTCTTCTTTCTTTTCTTTCTTTCTTTCTTTCTTTCTTTCTTTCTTTCTTTCTTTCTTTCTTTCTTTCTTCTTTCTCTTTCTTTCCTCACCCTCCTCCTCTGATCCTTTAAATGTTGTAACACCCTCTGACCTAAGCCACCTTTTCTTGTCTTTCCAAATATCACCCCTCAATAATGGCATCTATTTCCATGTCATCTATATGACTACTAAATGTTTATCTCAAATTCTGACTTTTGCTCAGAATGCTGAAATAATCTGCCTAATTAGTATGTCTAAAACAATACTTTTGAAATTTTCCTCTAGCTATACCATTCTTCATCTCAGGAAATGTCACCACATTCACCTAGCTCTAGGCCAAAAATCAGGACTCATTCATCTTAATTTCTCTTTCTTATATTCAAATTCACATTTATTTATTTATTTGAAGATTTTATTTATTTACTCATTAGAGACACAGAGAGAGACAGAGGCAGAGACAGAGGCAGAGGGAAAAGCAGGCTCCCTATGGGGAGCCCGATGCGGGACTCAATCCCATGACCCCGGGATTATGCCCTGAACCCAAGGCAGACACTCAACCACTGAGTCATCCAGGCGTCCCTCAAATTCACATTTACATCTATATTCAACCTATCAGTAAACTTTCTCAGTAATATTTAAAAAATATATTCCAAAGTTTATCAGTTCTCATCAGTTCTATCAAAATTACTATTACCGTTCCTCTTCACTACTGCAATCCCCTTGTATTCTGTCTTTTTGATTCTATTCCACTCTTCTTTACCCCGGCCACAGTGATTTTTTAGAACTAAAACCACATCATTCTCTAGCTCAATAAATTCCCTCATTCGTTAGAGAAAAGTCAAACTCCCCACAGCCTTTGAGGCTCCATAAATTCCCTCATTCCTTAGAGAAAAGTCAAACTCCCCACAGCCTTTGAGGCTCCATATGACTTGGCCTCTGCTCTGCCTCCCAAACTCTTCTATCATGTTTGCCATCATTCACTCTGTTCCAGACACCTGAGATTCTTGCTGTGGCTTGAATGTGTCAAGATCTGTCTCTGCCTCACAGTCTATATGCTTATTTACTTCCAACACATTTATAACGCACCTCCGTTTGTCTTATTTGGATATAAGACAGCAGCATGCCCTGGATGTCTTCTTCTGACCTCCAGTCCCTTCTTTACTTTTCCCCACAGTACTTAATCACTATCTGAAGTAAGAGAACACATTATTGATGTGTTGCTCAATCTCCCTCTACTCATATAGAGTATGTAAACTCAATAAGGGCAGGGATCTTATCTTCTTATTCAAAGCTGGAATAGAGACTGACACTTAGTAAGCACTCACTAAATGTTGAATAAACTGTTGATAGCCTGCTTATATATCTGTGGTATACAGGTATATTGTGGTTACAAGTCCCTCTTTATCATTCCTGCATTTTTCCTTTCTCTTAGCATTTTCCTAAAGAAACCATATATAACAATATAAATTTTCATATTATAGTATAAAAATATACTTTAAAAGTATCCCCAGATATGCATTACTATATAAATGATATTTTATAAAGTTTCAATTCCCATGTTTATTACTTAATCTAACATTTGTTTCTTATTTTAAAAGATATATTTCCCTACTGATTAATACTACACTATGTAATGGATTAAGAGAACAGGCTTTAGACAAACAACCTGGGTTCAAATTCTAATTCACAGAGGTTTTACCTCCTGGTGTTAGTATCAACATTAAAAAAGAAAATGCTAAAAAAAAAAAAAAAAAAAAAAAAAAAAAAAAAGAAAATGCTTAATACTGGTTCTTACAAATGTTAATTGCTCTTTATCATTATTTTGAATAACCTCTTCATGGATGAATGGTTGGATGAATAAATGAATCAATGAATGAGGTTTCAGCTCCTGTATTTATTTCTTCATCAATTTCTCTCCTGCTCTAAGAAACGGTGATATAAACAGGTTGCCATGGAGCTAATCCAAGTAAAAGTAGTTCTTTCTGGGTCTCTAAAGGTCTTGCCTGTTGGGAGGAGGGGGGAGAACCAGATAAAGGTGATGGGATAAGCAGCTAATTAAAGACTTTTTGCCTAAGGGCAGTAAATGGCAGGTTCAGGAGCTTTTCAAAAGAGACCTCCCACTAACAAAAGTACTTATGCCTAAGGCCATATATTGTCGGAGCTATTAGTGGCTGCAGGGGGTTATTTGAATCACACAGTCTCAGAGGGAGGAGAGGTTGGAGTTTTATAAGACTGGAAATTTTAAGAAATCTGAAGTGTAACAAGGTCAAATTTGGAAGATAAAAACTCAGTCTTCAGCATATTTTTCAGTTTTGTATTTATTTCAAACCCAATGCTCTTATCAAACTATCACTGTACTATAATTTACCTAAGAATGGCTTGATAAAACAGATTTGTGCAAGATTACTAAATATTATTTACATACTGGTCATTTAAAGCTGTGGATCCCCTACCTTAGTATTTAACCATTTTAACTATACATACAACTCACATATCATGACAAAGGGGGCTGCTTTCCACCCAACAGTTTATTTTCAGTCTGTCAGGTTCTGCAAAATTATGGAACATTTTATTGTGTACTACTAGAACACAAAAAATGAAAAGTGTTGGTAACAGTAGTAAGAACCATAAAACTAAAATAATATAGTGGATGTGGAAATCATTAGGAATGTGGAAAGCTGCCTTCTTTGGTTTCAAATGATGCTAACTTGGCTTAAACTTTTAATTGAGCATTCACTGAGCAGTAAAGGTAGAGAAAATACAATCATAAAATCCAGGAAATAGATTGTCAAAGATTATATCTAAACTGTAAAGTATAAATAGAGAATCTATTCTCTCTCAGAATAAAACTACCCACATTATATGTAAACTGTGCTTTACCTATGTCTCTTTCCTACAGAAATAGTCTCAGAAGAGTTCCAAACTTCTGGCTTTCAAGGGTCTAAGCAAGCAAAGTGAGCAACAACATCACCACCTAGTGAAAGCCTGAGATTGAAAATGCACGGGCTCTGGATTTGGGAATTGCCCAGTTTTTTGACCTCTACAAGAACTCAAGAAATAATCACAGCTAATTGTTAAAATCCATTCATTGAGCAAACCTTTACTGAATACCTATTATACACCAGGTCTTCTTTTGGTAGAATATAAAAACAATATAGTGTCTTGGCAAAGGAGGATGAGAACGATTAAGAAACTAAAAACAAAACAAAACCCCAAACTATATGTAATATAGTGGCTGGTTGTCATTAAATAAAAGCAGGATAAAGGTATAAAACAAATGATGGGTGGCAGAAAATTATTTTACATAGGATGTTCAAGGAATATTATTATCAGGTTGAATAAAGTGGTATAGTAAGCCTAAAAGATCTTTGGGAATGTTTGTTTCAAGCAGAAAAAATAGAAAGTTCAAGGGTCTTGAAGCAGTTAATATTTTATCTATGAACAAATGTTGAAAATGAACTAAAAATTAAAGATAATGCTTTGGGGCACCCGGGAGGCTTAGTATGTTAAGTGTCTAACTCTTCATTTTGGCTCAGGTCATGATCTCAGGGTCCTGAGATCAAGCCCTGTGTAGAGCTCTGTGCTCAGCCAGAGTCTTCATGTCCCTCTCCCTCTGCTCCTTCTTCATCCTCACCACACCCCACTATCTCTCAAATAAATAAATAACATTTTAAAAAATTAAATTAAATTAAAGATAATGCTTTGATATTAAGATAACTATATATATCAAACCTTTTCTTTTTCCTTTTTTGAATATTTAAGACACAATTATTTTTATGAAATATTTAATAATAGAAATAAAAAAATTAAAAATAGAAATACAAATATATTTTTATTTATGTAGAGATTAGCAGTTGGACCAAACAGTAGAACCTAAACTGAGTCATCATCTGAGTGTCATTTAGAATCATCACCTTTCTGTTTTTGGTCTCACATAGATAATATAGATACTATAGGTTCTTCTGTAGTACACTCAATTTTCTGGATAACACCTATTCTACAGGGTGTACATTATTTCTGAAATGGTATAAAAGAAATATGTCCATTTCATGTGAACTTGGGAGAAATCAAATTGTCTTACTCAATTTTCCATATCTAGGTATACATTTTCAAACCAGTGCAAAAACAGACAATAGTCTGTTCTATGTTCAACTTACCTAGATACAGTAACAGAGAGACTGTAATGGTTCCTGACCCCTTCATCTTTTGCCTTAAAGTAGAAAGGAGGCTGAATCCAGCTGAGTTAAGGAGAGTACACTAACATTTATTCTTGAAGTTGAATGTCAGCCATGAACTAGGGTCTGATTTGAAAGGCTTGAATTGGCTTTAGTGCCTCATAGGAACTCTTGTCCTTGCTGAAATGACCATAGTTGAATAGCATCACTGTCCTCTATTTACATGGATTTTTATTTCTGATGGCAAAAACACTGGGTTTAACCAAGTGATTGATACATGTGACATATATGAAAAAACTTTGTAATACTCCTGAAACTAATATTATACTATATGTTAACTAACTGGAATTTAAATTAAAAAAATGAAACAAAAAATAAGCTAACAGCTTCTTTAATTAAGATACAAAAAAAAATTGTAATAATATAGAGAGTAGGGATTTTCTTCTGCTTTAAATAAAAATTATTTATGTTTAGGAATTAGGATTCTTATTCTTCCTATCCTACAATATACTCTTCTCCTTCTTTCATTTCCCTTTCTTATTCCTAAAATGTTCTTTCATTTTTCTTGTTTTAGTCCTTTTTTAATGTCTTTTTATCTCTTTGTTCTAACCCTATCTCATTTTCATACTTTCATGGACAAAAAAAAATTTCTTTGGATAATGAAGTTTTTTAGTTTCAAGAGAAGAAAAAAAGTCTTAATGCAAATCTTTGTTAAATATATATGCTCTCAAAGCCAATTGCAGCTGTTATAATTACTGTTTTTTAAATTTATTTATTGTATTTTTTTGAGAGAGAGAGAGCACACAACAGAGGGAGAGAGGAAATCTTAAGCAGGCTGCACAGCCAGCATGGAACCTGACGTTGGGTCTCACGACCTGAGCCAAAAATCAAATCAGATGCTTAACCAACTGAGCCACCCAGGTGCCCCATCGCTGTTTAAATTTTAACTTTATTTTAATTTTATACTTTTGCAAACAATGAGAACAAACCAAATCATGAACATATGCCTATTGTTTTAAGACAGCTCCTTTCAACTTTTTGTCCTTACATGTATCAACTAATGAAAAGGAATTTCAGTCCTCCAAAATAGCATATTTTAATAAATAATTACTATTATTCTCAAGAAAATGATTCTCAAGAAAACATTATAGGGATCCCTGGGTGGCGCAGTGGTTTGGCGCCTGCCTTTGGCCCAGGGCACGATCCTGGAGACCCGGGATCGAATCCCACATCTGGCTCCAAGTGCATGGAGCCTGCTTCTCCCTCTGCCTGTCTCTCTCTCTCTCCCTCTCTCCCTCTCTCTGTGACTATCATAAATAAATTAATTAAAAAAAATAGAAAACATTTTATTTCTTCCACTGTCTTTCTTAAAAGTTTTAAGTGCAAAAAAGTATTATATTCAAAGGGCTATACATTATAATAATTCTAAATTATTAGAATTGGAAAACATGATAGGAGTCCATATTTTTAGCCTTTTTAAAATGCAAAAAATCTTCTGTGGAAGATAATTTTCACGTTTATTAACTTAAAGTATTACTAAAACAACATATCAACAACTGAGAATCAATAATATCAAGCTTTCTGTCGGCACTGCATAATTCTATATTCTAGATCTAATACTTTTAGAATTAAAGTCTTCTCTCGTGATTCTTTGATGGAAGATTTGGCAACAACAAAAACAATTTAATTATTGACTACCTACAGGGCTCCAAGAACTATGCCAAATAATGTAATAGTCACAATAAACCAATGGGGGAAATTCTTTTATTTTCCTGCTTTAACAATATGGCAATTAAGAATCAGAAATTGTGTAAATTTTCCAGGATCATGTAGTAACTCACTACATCCCAGTTTAAGGTCAAAGTACAAGACTATTGCACAAGACTTAACCTTTATGTTGAGAACCTATGATTCCCAGCTATGGGGATTTTACTCCGTTTTATATGATTCCTTACAACTTTCCTCCTTTATTTAGTATATTAACATGATAAATATACAAATAGAACTTTTAAGGGGTAATTTATAGATTTATACTAAATTTCTTTGCATATATAGGTTCTCTTAGCATGCAAACTAGAGCAATAAATGAATTTTTTCAATGATATTTAAAGATTAATGAGCTAGTTTATGAGCTTTCAGATGTCACTATATTCTATTTTTATAATAAATTATTATCTTCAAGGAATTTTCATCATGTATATGAAACTAAATTAAGATAGCTACTTACCTAGTTACCTTCTGTCATATGGTACTGATATTTTCTCTCAATATCTACATAAATAAACTAAAAGTGACATAAATTATGTAAATAATTACCAGGAAAAGTGAGACAGAAATAACGACTGATTCCTGATATTTAGAGAGAAATATTAAAAAAATCCATTGTGAGGCTGAAGAGATTTATTATCATGTGTCTGTCTTCAATTATTAAGCTGATTTAAAGCAATGTAATTTACAATTTATGCATATTGCATGACTAATTTTGGCACAGACATATAAGAACATTTCTCTCAGCTCATGGTCCTTTAGCTTAGGATAATTTATTTATTATTGTTTTATAAGAGTATGAAGTCAACATATATTGTGCTCAAAAGAAGAAACATTATCTGCTTTGTCTTTATGAGAGTATGAAAGCACAGAAAGGGGAATATCTGTTAGTTCCATTAACCCTAGTTCTACACTAGGTAAAAAAAATACAAGGAACATTAACTCCAAATGATTTGTTTTCCTATACTTGTTAATTGTCAAAAATGTATTTCAGTAGGGTATATCTGTTTTGGGGCTGGTGATATCAAGTTCCTAGAAGGACCAAGTGACCATCCATCCTCTCTTTATGTTTATAATAGCCTTAGTTTATACCATCTTCACAGCAAAATTATCAATAATGTCCTTATTTGGGTGGTAAAATGTATTAAACTTAGAGCAGATATATCCTATATAAATTACATGTTCTATAAATGCATATTAAACAGACTTTATCTTTACTCCTTCCTCAGTAGTAATTAATATATTGATTCACAATTTTAAAATACAATTTATTTTAATGAACTATGAACTAACAGTATGCTAAATCTGTGTTAAAATATGGTAAAATATGTTTTTAAAAGTTAAAAATAAAACATACTGATACACATAATTTCTTGTCATATCTGAAAAGATGTGTTATTTAAAATACATTTTAAAAAATAAAATATATTTTATATATTTATAAGTGTATATATTTCATGTATGTATATACACAATCATGTCCCATTCTATGAAAAATTGGAATTAAGATTATTAAAATAAAAACAAAATTTGCTTATCTCTTTTCAAAAAAATTCTTATTTTCTAAATCACCTACCAAAAAAATTTTTAATGAATTCAACTCATAAGAGCTATTTCTTAACCTGAGATTAAGTTTTAGCATTCTTCTTTTAATATAATACTATATAATCAGGGGCATCCGGGTGGCTCAGTTGGTTAAGCATCAGACCCTTAATTTTGGCTCCAGTCATAATCTCGGTATCCTGAGATGGAACTCTGCCTTAGGCTCCCTGCTCAGTGGAAGTCTGCTTGAGATTCCCTCCATCTCCCTCTGCCTTCCACCCACCCACCCCACACATACTCTCTCTCAAATGAATACATAAATCTTTTTTAAAATAATATAATACCACGTAATCAAAGAAAATAATTTCCAGGTATGCCCTTGGGATAGAGAAGAGATAAACTTCCTAACCTACCTTTTCCAAATCTATGGAATTCTACAAGAAACAAAAGTCATTGTAATGATCCTGAAATATATAAAATTCAAATTTTTTATGGCTTAGTAAATGTTTTAATCTGTTTCATATAATTTACCAGGGTTAAGAGCCCATAACTTAAGAAAGTGTATATTCTATTTACCACTTTAAATGGGATACAGTCTTGAAAAAATAAATTTTTAAACAATTAGATTTCTGGCTAACACTTTATACTCTACTCATTCAAAGTGTTACTACTTAGACTTGTGAGAGACTGAAAAATATCCCTTATTTTGTATTTTTTACACGTATCTATAACTAATAGAAAAAAGAAAAAAAACAGATTAGATTTATTAGATTTATTTTCTAATGCATATTTTGTAATTCTTTTGATGCCAAAGTAGAATATGTTCAAAAAATCCCTTCTGAGATCTTTAAACAATACATAAACTCTTTACATATTGGCATAGGAATCTCTGCATAAAATTATAGAGATATTTATATCAATAATCCCATACTAATAGCATTCAATTTTTGTTTTATTGTCAACATGTACCTATACCTTCATACATCTAAATCAATAAATGAAGAAACTATCCAGCTAAGTCAACACAAAATATTTTTCATTGATCACATTACATCTGAGCTGCATAGAATATCCACATTTGCTTGCATATTTAGGTACATCTTAATTAAAGACATAATTTAAAAATTAATGCGTAACTATTAGATTTAAAATAAAATTATTGATAAATGCAAGATAACTAATTTTTATATAAATATACACAATCACAAAGCATTTAAATTTATATACTCACCAATACAGGTAGGTAAGGAATCATTCCATTGGGCCAAAGAATTGGGCACTGTATCACACCTAATTGCTATGGATCCATGGAGGATATATCCTGGATTACATTCAAAAAGAACCAATGAACCAACCGCAAATTCATTGCCAATCCTTCTTCCAAATCTTGGTTCAGGCACAGAACTGCATTGTGTGGAACTTGTTCTAGGAACAGCTGTATACAAATAATTGTTGATTTTAATTTCATATTTGGTGGAGAAATACAAATTTCAAAATGTAACTATTTAAGCAAATTTCAAAGAAGTCTTCTCTTTTATCTGCACTCAAATTAACATCTTGAATAAATTTCTAAAAGTTTATATTTATTCAGAATTGAATACAATTTAAAATGAATACTGCTATTGTCATCAAGATTTCTTATTAAAAAAACACTTTACTTTTGATCCTTTAAACAACATTAACATCATCATAAGTTTTTTTTTCCTTATTTTTTTGTTTTACCAAACTTATAACAAAGTAGTTTGAATTAGGTATTTCAATTTATAGGATGATAATTGAAAGATATATTTTTTTCTTTTTAAACTGGGATACCAAGTTGAAACATTGTCAGGTTACATAAGGTTATGCCACCTTTTATTTTTCAGTAGTTTCATAGATTTAAAAAAAACACTTTACTGATTTCACAGCGTGTTCACAAACTTAGTTGTTCAAAATGTATTTGTTATTGATGAAGGCAATGTTCAAGACTAAGTAGAATAGAAGTCAGACAGATTAACAACAATAGAAGTTTTTAATAATCATAATATCAAATTTGAAATTGTTTTTAGACTTTATAGGTATGTCATTTGATTGTGACTTTTTGTTTGTTTGTTTAGTAAAATAGAATGATAACAGGATGTTTTTTCTTTTTAAAACACATAGAGATGGAATTAAAGAGTTTGACAACAGCCCAAAAAATGACATGATGAATTCCAAATAGATTCATTCCTCTTATGTGACTTGTAATAGTGCCTTTTTAAATTCATAATATCATATACTGATTAATGAAGGAATACTATTAAAAATGAAATAGTAAAATATTATAGCCAACATTATAAATGGGATAAAAAGAGTTAACAAAAGTATCAAATCACATATGTTTATAAATGTCTTAAGAACAAAGTTCCAGATACATTTGAGAATAACTACCACATGATCATACACAATTAAAACAAAATGTTTCAAATTATAGCCCTTAATATTTTAATGATAATGTGGAAGCTTGTCTATAAAAGGTGAGAAGAATCTGTGTAAACAAACTTTCAATTGTGCACAAACTCTAATAGCCATGAAGAAAGTTTGAAATCTCCTGAGAGAATAAGAAACTAAAATTTTAGAATGGAATAATGATTTCCTTGCATGTCTAAATACATCAGCACAAAATTTTACACATTTTTAATTTAGAATGCTAGACTATGGGGAAAATAGAATATGTAAAGAGTGAAGATTTGTCAGAAAAAAAAAATAATGTTTTAGAATAATATGTTGGAAAGAAGGAAAATCATACTTGAGAATGATGATGGAAGCAATAGGTCACTTATGACTTTGGTCAAAGTAACAGTGCTCTAGTGATGGGGGAGGGAACAGGGCAAAACAAAACAAAACAAAAAAAAACGCAACCTTGATCTCTCCTATATGGTTATGAGGATCTCATCATTAATAATTCTGAACATAGCATGAAGAAACTGACATCATTCCTTAGTGTGTTTCTAGGCTACAGGGTCACTTACCTTGATAAACAAAGTGAAATCCCTTAGCTGTTATTGGTCCAACTGAAGTAAATCGAATTGTGATCTGATTACCTGAACTCAGTGGAAGTGATTCTCCTACTCAACAAAACAAACACTAAGATATCATAAATAATTTCATTCAGTAAACCTAACAAATTATATTAATTTACACTGTTATTTGAAAATGTTAATCTATGTTCTATCAAAGTACTTTAATATATCCTACCTCTGACAATATATTTTCTTTGGGTTCAGCTTCAATCTCAACCTTTTTACCAGAAGGCTTTAATTACAGTTTGATACATATTGTCTCATTTAAAAAATAATCCTTAAATATTTTATATTACATTAAATACCACAGACTGTCTAAATATTATATTTACTTGATTACAATCCCCAAAAATAGTTGGTAATATTTTTCTCAAGCATTTGAGTTACTATCGTGTTTCTATTTTGTTTTCAATAAAGAGTGATTCTATTTTCAGTTTCTCATATGGATGACATAAATCTCAACTTTCACTATAATACCAATCAAAGTCAGTCTTTAATCAATAACTGATGCATGGCAGTTCTAGTAAAGGATACCTGAATGGGATCCTGAGAGGGAAGATAACAGAGAAGATTGCTGAGTTGGCCCATCATACACCTCAACAACATCGTGGAGTGATGTCTGGAAAAATACAAACTGGCCAAACACCACTGATCAACAGGAACCAGGAGAAGCAAACAAATCACCAACCATCCAAAAACGAAAACAAAAAATAAAAAAAAAAAAAAATAGAAAGAGGAGGAGAGAGAGAACAAAGTATTACAATATAATACTCATCTTTTTTCTACCTTTAAAAGAGGGTAGGTGCCAATTGGTTGGTATGCCTAACACATGTATTTCAGGTCATAAAGGTAATGACCATAGCCTAAAAGCAATAAAATTTTTAAAATACTATTTTTTAAAAAAATAAATTAAATGAGTATAACATTTATTTTTAGATAAGAAGTCATCATAAGGTTGGTGATTAATACATTAGAATAACTCTGATTTTCCATTGGTAGTTTGATTCTTTTCACTTTGTGACTCTCTTCTCTTTTTCTAATTTTTTTCTCCTCTTTTCTATAAGATAGACAATGTTTCAATTTAGGGGGATTTTTTTTTTTTTTCTTTTTTAGATTGCCTTTAAAATCCTGTTCCATTATGAGTAATAGTTTCACTGGAAAAGTATCAGCAAGATACTTTTTAAGTATAGTGTTTAGTTCACATTGTAACTTAAAAATGATTCCTAAACATTGTTAACATTCTGCCAAAATAAATATTATACATAATTCCTCAGCAACGGAGATGTAAAATTTTACAAAATGGTTGGTTTCTCATAGTAAGTACAGATCTGAAGTACATATCAATAGATACTTATGTTTGTTCTTTTTGTGCTTTTCCTTCTATTATATGTGAACTTCACATGTGTAGAAATGATAGAAAATATAACTTAAAAGAAAGAACCTAATCCAAAGCAGAGATAAGCTTATACTTTGTGTTTTTTAAAAAAGGAAATATGTAATAAGAATTATCCTTAAAACATTTTATTGAATAGAAAAAATATGGGGTTTAAAAGGTGATTTTTTAAACTTTAATAATGTAAAAACAAGGTAACTTTTATAAACTCAAAATCACATTACTGTAATTAAACTATACATTGCATGAATATATATATTTTAAAAGTTCATCATCATTCACACTTAAATCAAGTTTATGGTCATCCTTTGGTGATCCTTTGAAGACAGACTAATTCATATGAAACATGCTGAGTTTTGCATATGAACACACACACATAATACTATAAGCAAATATATATATATACATATATATGTATAAATGTGTATATATATATATATATAGATAGATAGATTTACATTTTTTTGCTTGCTAAAATAAGCTGGTGATCTCAGTCCAGTTCTTTGTGAAGTAAAGGAAAATGAATACAGATACAGAGTTGTTGCTTTGAACAATTCCTGAACATTGATGTGCTATATTTCATAAATAATCCTCCCAAAAACATTTCTTAAAAGTCATGAAAACAAATTTATGTTTCTATCGAATCAGATACATATAGTCTATCATTTACAAGCCATATGAAATTTCAGTCCAGATCTTTTTAAAAGATCCATATATTGGTCCACCAAATCCCAAACCATCTCAAAAATATTCTAAAAAATTTTAAGAAAGTTTTTGTTTTCTTTTTTGCATTTGTTTAGATTGGCGTTTGATCTGTTTCCAACTTTGTCTTTAAAAGTTTCTAACACAATGCAGATGTTACCACTGCCTTTTCAAGGGTCCCCTTACCCCCCACCCCAAAGTCATGTTAGCCTAATCATAAGCACTTTGCTAAAAACACTGAACAATCAGGCTCTTGGTAGATAAAGTATTCTTTCTCTATCATTTTTGGGAACACATTAGAAAAACAACAACAACACTAAAACTCAACATCCTTTAACTGTTTCTGCCAAAATATTTCACATATCATTAAAAACAAGCCCAATTCCCAAGCAAACTACCACATTATAAACAATATCTAAAAAAACAAAACAACACAAAACAACCCTCCCCCACAAAAAAAACTCAAGAGACCAAAAAACAATCATCCAAGAGCTTTTTCTTTTCTTTTTTTTTTTTAATTTTTTCCAAGAGCTTTTTCTAAGGAAAAAGGAAAAACAATTTTTCCCTTGTTTTTAGGCCTCTTGTTTACAATTCTTATTTCTCTACAGGTAGACCAGAACTTTGTGTCACTTGTGAACTGGATATGTTGAAAGCGTAACTTCTAACAACAAAGCCATTAACACTGAGTATTTGCATCACGTTAAGTAATGAAAACTGTAGAATGTGTCCTTGGAGGGTTTTTGGTAACTTGTGCCTGCAATTTGTTGTGCTAATTCTGCAGTGACAGTGGAGAGAACAGAGAAGGGTAGAGGGGGAGGGAATGTAGTGTTCAATCTAGCCTCATTAATACCTATTAACTACTAGTAAGCTACTACTTTTTAACTTTGCATTAACATAGCCAATGGAAATCTCAAATTTAAAACAACTTCTATTATTCTATTACTAAAAAAAAAAGTTATTCTGAGAGTATTCTAAACCATTTTATGAAAAATAAAAATTTTAAATACATTTTGAATACGTTTTTGTAGTATGAAACATCAAGAACACTTGCATCATGATCTGATTTCCTACACATTACCACGGTTAAGTATTGCCTCACTAAATTATGTTACAAGCCCGAACCAAATCTTTCTCAGCCAGAAATCTCAAGAATTCAATGGTAAACCTTGTATTTGCTTCTCCATGCTGTCCATAAATGGCTTTATTTAGTTTTCTTATGCACACAGTAGTAGGTCTTCTGCTTCTAAAATGTTCTGAATGGCCAACTGCAACCTTTGCATGCTTGAGCCTATTGTAGGAAAAAATTGCGAAAAACTTTAAGATGGATCAAAAGATAACTGAATGTTGTTTTTTTGGTAAGTGAAATGTTTTTTAGCATACCCTTCTGGGTCACCAGTGTTTTGGAGGTCTGTGGTGTATGTTAATTCCTGAGTTAAATAAAATTTTTGATATGTGAAAAAATTGATACATGTTTACTTATATTTGCATGGGAGTCGTGGTTACCCTCTTTAAAAAACAAAACAAAACAAAACAAAATTTAACACTGATCTAGAACCTCAACCTAATGACTGGACCATCTTTTTATTTCTAGGACTACAATTAACCTCAGAGTCTGGGTTTTATACTTCCTGAAATGATTAGAGAGCCCTCTATCTTCTTTTTCTTAGTTTCCAACAGAGACAGAATTTTCTGCATCTCAGCTCCAAGGCTTCTTTCCCTTTCTCTGGAGTTCTGCATGTGAATATCAAAAGCGCTCTGTTCTCAGGCTCTGAGACTAGGTTATAAACACTAAGTTATTTCTTAAGGAAAACACCAACTTAAGTGATTTTTTCCCCCCTTTCTTAAGCAGGATAGATCTTAAAAATAATGTTTTAACTCCTTGTCAAAAATCCATTTTATAAAAAAAAATCAATTTTATAGTGTTATGTGTGTATTATTGCAAGCTAGGAAAAGGAAGAAAATAGAAACCTAATAAGGTGGAAATAAACATGTAAAATATTCCTACAAATCAGTCTATGCAAATAATCTGTTATGTCTGAACTACTTCTGAGCCTCTTATTTTCCACATATTTTATTCTCGAATACAGTTTATTAATCTAAGTAATATTTTTTATTCTTTCTGTGATGTCCTGGAAACTGAGCTGGGGTCAGAAAGCCAACTGGTCCAGAAAAAGTCCTCCTTTTACACCCCATTAACTCTATTTGTAGTCATTCAGGTAGCAGCTTACCTTTACCTATAGAAAGATGTTAAGTTATCCAATTAATTTTTTTAATTTTTTTAATTTTTTAAAAAATATTTTGTATTGGAGTTCAATTTGCCAACACATAGCATAACACCCAGTGCTCATCCCATCAAGTGCCCCCCTCAGTGCCCATCACCCAGTCACCCCAACCCCCGCCCACTTCCCCTTTCACTACCCCTTGTTCATTTCCCAGAGTTAGGTGTCTCTCATGTTTTGTCACCCTCTCTGATATTTTCACTCATTTTCTCTCTTTTCCCTTTATTCCCCTTCACTAATTTTTTATATTCCCGGAATGAATGAGACCATATAATGTTTGCCCTTTTCCGATTGACTTATTTCACTCAGCATAATACCCTCCAGGTCCCTCCACATCGAGGCAAATGGTGGGTATTTGTCATTTCTAATGGCTGAGGAATACTCCATTGTATACATAAACCACATCTTCTCCACTCATCTTTCGATGGACACAAAGGCTCCTTCCACAGTTTGGCTATTGTGGACATTGCTTCTATAAACATCGGGGTGCAGGTGTCTTGGTGTTTCACTGCATCTGTATCTTTGGGGTAAATCCCCAGCAGTGCAATTGCTGGGTCGTAGGGCAGTTCTATTTTTAACTCTTTGGGGAACCTCCACACAGTTTTCCAGAGTGGCTGCACCAGTTCACATTCCCACCAACAGTGCAATCAGAAAAGACCCCGAATAGCCAGGGGAATATTAAAAAAGAAAACCATAGCTGGGGGCATCACAATGCCAGATTTCAGGTTGTACTACAAAGCTGTGGTCATCAAGACAGTGTGGTACTGGCACAAAAACAGACACATAGATCAATGGAACAGAATAGAGAATCCAGAAGTGGACACTCAACTTTATGGTCAACTAATATTTGACAAAGCAGGAAAGACTATCCACTGGAAAAAAGACAGTTTCTTCAATAAATGGTGCTGGGAAAATTGGACATCCACATGCAGAAGAATGAAACTAGACCATTCTCTTACATCATACACAAAGATAAACTCAAAATGGATGAAAGATCTAAATGTGAGACAAGATTCCATCAAAATCCTAGAGGAGAACACAGGCAACACCCTTTTTGAACTTGGCCACAGCAACTTCTTGTAAGATACATCCATGAAGGCAAAAGAAACAAAAGCAAAAATGAATTATTGGGACTTCATCAAGATAAGAAGCTTCTGCACAGCAAAAGAAACAACAAAACTACAAGACAACTTACAGAATGGGAGAAGATATTTGCAAATGACATATCTGATAAAGGGCTAGCATCCAAGATCTATAAAGAACTTATGAAACTCAACAGCAAAGAAACAAACAATCCGATCATGAAATGGGCAAAAGACATGAACAGAAATCTCACAAAGGAAGACACAGACATGGCCAACAAGCACATGAGAAAATGCTCTGCATCACTGGCCATCAGGAAATACAAATCAAAACCAAATTAACTGTAAACCAACAACAGGGCAACAGGGTATGTTAGGCCATCTTTCAATGCAGATCATTGGTGTGCTAATCATTTAATCCACTCTTAAAAGCAAGACCTCTACCTACCTCTAATGGACAACATGTAGGAGGTATTCCAGATGTCATTTTTTTTTTAATTTACAATTTAGATTTTTTGAAAAGATTTTGTTTGTTTGTTTGTTTATTTATTTATTTACCTGAGAGAGTGCACAAGAGCACAAACAGGGGGAGAAGCAGACTTTCTGTTTGATCAGGGAGCCCAATTCAGGGCTGGGTCCCAGGACCCTAAGATCATGACCTGAGCCAAAGGTACATAACTGACTGAGTCACCCAGGCACTCCTACAAGTTAGATTTAGAAGTCACTTAAATAGTCTGCTTAAATCACTTAGAGAAAAAAAACCCTAATTTAGATCAGATTGATAGAATATTTGTCCCAACTTTAAAATTTTGTCCTAGTTCATTTGCTCACCCATAAGCAAATAAACTCATAATGAGAGAGGACATTGTGTTTGTCTATTTTTCTTGTAGATAATGCAAGGTTTATTTGACATATAATTTTTACGGTATTCTACTCAACCAAGACAGAGAGAGGTGAGGTTCCATTTACTGAGATGGTTTGCATGATACAAATGTTCATTTAACTAAGTCTCAAAGAACATTTGTTTCTTTAGTTTGCACCAACTCTTTCATTTCTTCTTTAGTCATATTCATTTAACTCATGAGATTTTTTCATTCTGCTTAATTTAGCCATTTCAAATGTAAGTCAGTAAATGATGAGAGGGTGCCTAGGATGGCATAAAGAAACTCCTGAGCAATAAAATGGCTGCACGGTTAGAATGCACATTGCTGACCAACAGTCCCTCAAGAAGGATCTTTGTGGAAAACAGTGCAGTGGATGCCCAAAGTGTGACATCATGCACTACATGGGTTAGAGCCCAGAGGAGTGCACATTTGTTTAGAATATAAATAAATAGTTCTCTACTCTCAACTGTTGCTGCAATGTTCCACCATTGCCTAAGCAAGTCAGAAACTTGCAGGAGTTGCACTTAATTCTTGTGCCATCAAAATATTAGTGCATTCATTGTACAGAGGCTTACCGATTTAGCAACTAATTTTAAATGAGGATAATAAAACAAACATGGACATGATTGATGTTATTCAGTGATTAGGATTGGAGTTATTCAATCAAAGATAAATATTGAGTTTATGCAAATATAGAAGGATTTTAATTTTGCTTTTGTCAATTTCTTTTTTTCTCTCAGGAAGGAATAATTCACAGAGTATCTCAGTGGTACACTAGTTTCAAAAAGAAAAAAAAAATACAACCCTCAGATTCAGATGGAATCATGACTAAAGGAATCGATCTAACCATTTCTGTTTAAGGTGGCGAATGGTAAAATGAAAATATCTAAGAATTTGTGGCAAATTGAGGTCTCATTCCGACTTGCTTTGATGTAATCAGGGAGATAGGTCTCTTAGGGCAGTGGTAGTTCTATTAGTCAGATGGGTGGGATCTTATCCACTATGGTGCCAATGCACTAAATGACAAGATTTATTTGTTTTATGACAGAATGGATAAAGCAGCTTCCAGATTGCCAGCAACTTCCACTGAGCAGATTTGAGAGGACTAATGCTTTGAAATCACAAATCTACAGGTCTCAAATGCCCTAATAAAGGATAAATGAAAACTGGCAAATGAAGAATTAAGGTCGAGTTCTGGAATCAGACTCTAGGACTGATTCTAGGATGAGTCACAGGAGGAAGTTACCTCACCTTTCCATGCCTCAACTTCTTCATCTGTAAAATGGGGAGTAATAAAAATACCCAACCTCGTAGGACTGATGTGAATTATTATATACATTGATACTTGTAAAACACTCTGAACAAGTGCCAGAAATATATCAAGAAGTATTAGTTATGACTATTAGTATCTTAGCTTTGTAAATATCTATGCTACTAATTTAATATGAAAATTCACTGGTTAGCGGCAAAAGTTAATTGACCTTCGAGATTAGATAGCATATTTTTCTCATACTCGCCTTTCCATACATGCCTATTTAGAACAAATGGTAGAGCTAATTGGCTAAGAAGAGCATTCCACCCATTTTAATCAAGGTTCATATGTCTTAACGATTTCAAAATGGCTATGCACTTCTCTGTTTACTTGATTTTACATTCTATCCTTTTGACTGGAATATGAAAATGTAATCAGCAGCTTTCTATATAGGCTAAGAAAAAGGGAATAAGGTGTGAGAGCATTCTACTTTAGTTTTAGTTTTTTCCCTTCATCTTAAGTCCTAGCCCCTTTGTTGCAAAATCACTGAAATGCCATCACAAAGGAAATAGTTCTACACAGAGGGGAGGCTGGGCAGAAAAAGGAAAATAAAAATATCATAAATTCCTATTAGATCTCAGAATAATTCTCAACATGCTTGTTATCCTTTTTGAAAATCTATGCATTCTTTTGTATTCTAGGGCTCATTTTAATTGTATTAGATAGTTGGTTAGTTGCTCTGTTAAAAAATTGTAAAGAAGTCACCTGTGTTTTGCTCAGCTTGCATTTTACTCACCAACATGGCACAGGAGAAAACACACACATGCACTCATACTACCAGCCAAATAGAAATAAGATTCAAAGCAAAGATGTATTTAGAACTGTACCTGATTGTGTGTGGAAGCATAAAAAAATTACCGTTGGTGACATAAGATAACAAAAGGTTTGGCTACCTGTATATGAATTTTGCCTCATATTTTCATCACATATGAATACTTCAAGACAATATTGTAGAAATGTCCATGTATGCTGAATGCTTCCATTTTCAATTAGTAACATATACATACAATACTCTTCTCTATATGCTCTGTGAAACTACTTATCATTTAAAAAGCTCCAAACTTGCTTTTGGGATATAATGCCACTTGGATACCTCATGATTTTAAAAGCATTCTCTTGGGATCCCTGGGTGGCGCAGCGGTTTGGCACCTGCCTTTGGCCCAGGGCGCGATCCTGGAGACCCGGCATCGAATCCCACATCGGGCTCCTGGTGCATGGAGCCTACTTCTCCCTCTGCCTATGTCTCTGCCTCTCTCTCTCTCTCTCTGTGACTATCATAAATAAAAAAAAAAAAAAATTAAAAAAAAAATAAAAGCATTCTCTTTTAAGGTGATTACAAGTATCCAACTAAAACCTTGATTTTATGAAATAAAAATATACATGTATAAAGGTAAATATAACAATTTATTCAAAAGCACCAAAGGGCAGAACATTTAAAATCAGTCCCAAATCAAATTAGTGTGCAAGTTATTTTCAAAATGTCATCTTAACACTGGAAAAGTCTGAGTAGAAGTTGTATTAACTGATAGAATAATAATTGAGAATTTCATCAGTATTTTGGGAGCTTTTATATTTTCTTCATATCAGATTCCAAATACTTGTGTTTATTATTATAGTACAATACTAGTAAACTATTAACTCAAAATGAGGTGCTTTATACTAATGAAGCATTTTAGTTAAGGTAAGCCATGTGAATCATATACTAATTATCTAGGGACTATTTAAATTACAAAGAAGCTTGCCTCCACCATAGATTCTGGGGCCAGTCTTGCCCTAGAGCAAATAACCTAGAAGTGCTACATTCAGCAGGAGCTCACAGACTACCATGAAGAACATATGGCTCTGAAAATAAATATACCAAAAGCTTGTTACTGCAATTTTGTAATAATCAGGAAAAGATGCTATTTAAAAAACAAAATCATGGCTCTGACCATGGTACCTAATTATCCAGTAACTAAGTAGCTCCAGAAATCTTGTCCTGCTTTGAATTCATAACAGTAAACAGGATCCTGATTTGTTTTCCTATTGGCAATTTCCTTTGTGAATCCTGTGCTGATCTATAAGCTAGGTTTACTGACTAAACCCATAATATTTAGTTTCAGGCTTCTGGCTGGCTGTATATACTGTGACCATTTGCTCATCATCAAAATTTCAAACTGCCTATCCTATAACTTATTTTAAACCTATGAGCATTATAAAAAACCCTCTTATAGCAAATGTAGTTCAGTTTTCTTTAATTGTTTCAGGAACAAATATCTATTCAAAGGGAAGCCAGCAGCTTATCTGCAATTTGGCAATTGTAACATTTCCCAATAGCTGAAAATTAATTTGGTGTTCAGAAAGCAATGAAATCAAGAAAAACACAATAAGCAATTCTATTGCATGTTTAAAAGAATGAAAACTGGAACGCAAAATTAAAAGTTTAAAGTGTTACAATATTTTATTAGCACTTTTATTTTTAACTCACTTTCAACTTGGATAAGTATTTTCCTTTAACCATTCCTAAGTCTTTTTTCTACTCATTTGGCAGAGTATGTCTGCCAAATCCCAACTAGGCCAGACAGATTTAGGTCAGGAAAACATTCTCATGTGGACTATAACATAAGTTAGTGGATTTTTTTTTATTATGGAAATTTCCAAACATATACAAAGTAGAGAGAATAGAAAAATAAACACTCATGAACCCATCCATCTGGTTTCAACACTTATGAACATTTCCAATTTTATTTCATTTATTCTCTTCCAACTCTCCTATATCATCAACCTGGAAATACGTTAAAGCAACTCCCAATATCCTACCCTTTTCCCATAAAGGCTTTAATATTTACTTCTAACAGATAAGGATTTTAAAAAATAACCATGAATAACTACCCTATCTAATAAAACTAATAATAATTTCTATCATTTAATAACCATTTCATGATTTCTCCCCTCCAAAAAAGTACTTTTTATAGTTGTTTTGATTAACTTAGGATCCATACAGGATCCATATATTCCATTTGGTTTATGTCACTAAAGTCTCTTCCAATGTATGAAATCCCTGAGTACCATCTTATTTTGGATATCATATACTTATGGAAAAATATAGGTCTTCTGAAAGCAGGAAGATAGAAGTAGGATAAAAGTCAAATGATCAAAATTTTCTTGTCATCTAGTTTTTGTTGAGAGTTAATTTGATGAAGCTACTACAAGCAAATGATTTTCTGTGCAGAACACCTCTGGAGGTAAGAGTGCCACTATGTGGATTCAGTTCCTAATCCTCTAAAATCCCATTTCAATCAGAGCATTTTGTTTCTCTGTTTTATTTATGGGATTTTCATATACAATTCAGCATTAAGTCTGGATTCAAATTCTTGCTTTCAGTGAATTCTTTACACTTGGCATATTGCTTCCTACGCATGCCGTGCCTTTACTGCAGGCTCAGCACCCAGAACCCCTCAACTCTCAAAGTTCTACTGCCTAAGAGTTCTTTAATTGGCAAAATTTACATCTATTTTAGGATGACAGATGGAGGGGTTCATCATAGGGCAAAATTTTAAAGAGTTTCACATTTAAAAAAAAAAAAAAAGAAAAAGTGCTTCTAATGAACAAGGTATTATATGTCCTGTAGACTCTTAGCCCTTTTTAGGGATAGATTTTAGAATTCAGAAGAGTAGTAGGGGCAGCTCTTTCTACCCATGTGTCCTATCCTATGCTTTAATAAAACCACCTTTTTTGTACAAAAGGAGGAGGAGGAAGAAGAGGAGAAGGAGAGGAAGGATCTAAGTGACTTTTGTTCTCATAAACATTTACAAAATAAAATGTTAGTCATAAAGAACCTGGGATTTACAGTTCTACACACCTGGATTTGACCAGCTTTGCTACTTAGTGTTGTGTGACCTTCACCAAGCTAGTAAGCCTTTTTGAATCTTTTTCCTAATCTACAAAATAACACCCACTCCATAGGATTGTTGTAAAGATGAAGCTCTAAAGCATCTTGGCCCACAGGTGTGATACACACAATATCACCCGCATATATACACACACACATACATATGCATAAAAGAACATACACCATATCTTGTGACTTTTTAAATCTCTTATAAAAAGTATTAATATACAATTTTATAAATAAGTGAAATTAACCATTATTTTTTTAAGTCTACCAAATGTGATGATTAGTAGCAATAGTAGTCATCTTAACAATGGAAACAAATAGGAATATCAATCAAATACTAGCATATCAATTTTGGAAACACCTTATCATTCATTTAGTCCAAATCATCAGGTGCTACAAATATTCTTTTAATCTTTAACCTTCCTCAGAGAATAACTACAGGCATAATGGAGCCTAAATGAGTTATTGAAACAAATCTATAAAATATGTATTATTCAAAGAACATGCTGACCTCAACTAGGGGAAAACTGGTCTTATTTATTGTTTCAGTTCTCCAAAAGACTTTACTTCTACAATTTTTTTTTTCTTTTCAGAAATAGTCTCAAACTACATTGTCCATAATAAAAGAAAGAAAATATTTTATGCTAGCCTGGAAAGAGCTACTCTTCTTCTAAGTACAAATAAAGAAACTTATCTCACAATTGCTCTTTTAAGATCTTTGCCATCTCTCTAGTTGACCTTATCATTGATTTTAGGCAACATCACTATCATTATCTAAAGCATCTAATATTCTTCCACACTTCATTCCAAATCCCGTACTATTATTGAATTAGTTATTATTTACTGTGTGCAAAATTCTGTACTGTTGCTGACAAACTTACAAATGGAAATTCTAGACATATTGATAAATATTGATAAATTTCAGTTTATTATATAAAGACTTTTGACTAGAAAATCATTTAGTTATACAGACAAGGCTGAAAGAAATTTGAGACTATTTTTTTTCCTTCACTTGGTGCACATATAAAATTTTTTTGGATTAACATCACTAATTGATAAATGATGAACCAATCGATGTTTGTGGTGGATGTATAAATCCATTGATATCTGCTTCCTGACCCAGAACTTTGTACATAAATATCAATTTAGTTCCTTTTAAGAAAGTTTATAGATATGTTAAGGAACACTCCATTGAATTAATAAAATCTCATTTTGTGGATGTGGACTTTTGTTAACAAAGAATTAGATCTCATGGAAAATTAGTGATACAAGGGTCAGTGGAGACATGTATTTCTCTACTCTCACATTGGGCCAATCTACAACCTATGAATGAGTTGTGTTCAAAGGTATTACTAGTAGACTGTCAAGATTTTAAAATGCATGTTCTCATGACAACAATGTAAAAATGATAAGTGTTCAGATTAACTTACAAGATCAATTTAACCTAAAATCAGTGTAGTTCATGAAAATAACAGAATATTTTAACTGTATAAGATATTTCATAATATTTGTTTTACAAATGAGGTAACTGCAGTACAAAAAGGTTGAATGATTTAGAACAACTATCCTATAGGAAAATGCATTCTAAGCTCCAATTATAATAACAAGAAACACCCAGCAGGATTTGGGACTTCCCTGGGAGAAGAAAGGTCAAAGTCTCTAGACATAAATAATATAATTACTACACCTGCATGGAAAACACTGCTTGATTCCTTTTTTTTTTTTTTTTTTAAAGAATAACTGGCATAAAATATTAAGTGTAGTTTCAGGTGTACTGTGTCACAACATAGTAATTCAAAATTTTATACATTATGAAACAGTTACCACAATAAGTCTAGTTACTATCTGTCACTATACAAAGTTGTTACAGTATTATTGACTATGTAGGTCAGTATACATATATTATCTACAATGTTACCTATGATAAAGTTTAAGTTAGGCACAGTAAGAGATTAACAAGAATAACTAAAAATAACATAGAATTATTACAATATACTGTAATAAGTCATATAAATGTGGTCTCTCTCTGTCAAAATATCTTATTGTGCTGTGCTCACCCTTCTTGTGTGATAATGTGGGATGATGAAATGCCTACATGATGAGATGAACTGAGGTGAATGACGCAGGTGTGTTGTACCATTAAACTATTAATTACTTTCTGACAATACCTCAGAAGGAGGATCATCTGCTTCTTGACCACAATTCACTGCAGGTAACTAAAATCATGGAAAGCAAAATAGTGGATAAAGGGGGACAACTGTATTCAAATTTCTTGGGTTGTCTAGATATGTCAGAGTCCTTTTAAATATTCTAAGTTACTTAATAAGCTATAATTCCAATGGAAATATCTCACATTACAATATAAAAAAGCTTTTTACTTACTGTGCAAAAACTATTCATAGACCTGTATAAAGCATTTAGCTTTTAAAAGAAGTTGTGTGAAAAATGTGTTTTGGATTGTCTTCAATGAAAAAATGGTTGAAAATTAATCATTTTGTATCTGAATGCAAAACAAGCTAAAATAGCATCACCTCCATTCTTCTCATCTACTTGTAGGAAAAGTTAACTGTTCAGAGCTCTGATTAGTGGTACACACAAAGACAGCTAAAAAATATGACTTCAAAAATAGTAACTATTTACTAATTTGTTTCTAGTTACCATAACAAAGAATAATTAGTAACACACTTAACTGAATATTTAAAAATTAATTTATAATTACATTATCATTATTAATTAAGACCATATAAAGACATAAAATACTTGGGCACGTGAATCACTTTATATTAGGTATAGGTTAAATAATATACAAAGCCATTATAATTAGCACCAAAATACAAATGGAATATTCTTTTTATTCCAGTGAGAAAAATCTTATTTTTATTTTTTTTTATTTTTTTTTTAATTTTTATTTATTTATGATAGTTACACACACAGAGAGAGAGAGAGAGGCGCAGAGACACAGGCAGAGGGAGAAGCAGGCTCCATGCACCGGGAGCCCGACGTGGGATTCGATCCCGGGTCTCCAGGATCGCGCCCTGGGCCAAAGGCAGGCGCTAAACC
Organism: Canis lupus dingo; assembly: GCF_003254725.2. Classification (NCBI taxonomy): domain Eukaryota; kingdom Metazoa; phylum Chordata; class Mammalia; order Carnivora; family Canidae; genus Canis; species Canis lupus. The sequence goes on from NC_064255.1 coordinate 12,747,139, forward strand.
GCTGCGCCACCCAGGGATCCCAAAATCTTATTTTTAATGGAGATTTTAAGACTCCTTTCTATTTCTTTTCACGTTTCAATTCTTCTATTTCTTTTTCATGTAGTAAGAATTTTGTTGTTTTCATGATTCTTGCATAACAATTATTCTGCTATAAATAACTAAATTTTATTTCTTGTTAATTGTTAGAGAATCTTTATAGTTAAATGGTGCTGGGCCCCAATTGGCAATAACCATTAAGCAAATAATTCACATGTAAAATGGGACCATTAGAACTTATTTTAACATATGATATTCCGAAGTAAATAAGAGACTCTGAAAACCTTCGGACTATATGTTGTAAGAGGGTTGCATGTGGTTTTTAAGTAAAGATTTGAGAATCAGAGCTATTAGAAATTTTAATTCTAATTCTCAAATTCTATTTTATATTTTTTTCATACTTAGAGATGATGGATATAGTGTGTTAAATAATATTCTGACTTCAATTTGTGAATACCAAATTTTCTTTCAGGTTAATTTGGACTATTTGATGGATTAGATAATTCATTTAGATTCAGTGGAAGGCAAAGAGGAGCCATGAAAAAAAATCTAAAGGAAGCCTGTAGTTACTGTTTTGGGCCTCATTTTCTATCCATACTTAAGGTGCTAGAAGATTTATGTGTATTGTGTCAGGTTTTACCTATGATGACTTGACCAGTAGGTGCTATTATCTCTATTTCAAGAAAGAGGAAACTAAGGCCCCAAGACCAGCCCAAGGGTAACTTGTATAGCTTAAATTCACACTCATTTTTAATCACTGTAGTAAACAATGGTGTATCAAGTCTATTGGACACAGACTGGATCATTTTTTCACATTCCATCTTCCATATGATAAAACTATTTTCATTAATAGTCAGAAAGTGAATAATAGATAATAATGACCAGAAAAAAATACAGTGAAAATTTTCCCTTTTTTGAACTGTGTGTATATGTTTATACATACAAAATATGTACAATAGTATATATAACCTGTGTAATTATATAATGATGTATATATTGTAGTAGTAAAAAGTTCAAAATAAGAAAATAAATGTTATGATACAAAAAGGAAAGATGCAATGGAGGAATATTTTCATTTTATGACTGTAATTTTGAAAAAGATAAGAAAACAAGCCTTTACTAAAGTTTGGACTCTTTCAGTTTTTTAAATTTTAAGCAGAAATAAACAACGCAGGAGTTTACATAGGATAGACTAACTGAACTAAGTCAAATTTTGTTTCTTTCCCTTATAATCAGTGCTCTATCATATTGATACCATTTAAATGAAGGAATATATAGTACAATAGGGTTGGAGACATGAAGTAAAGTGAACTAGAATGATTCCAAATCATTGACAATTTACTCTAAAAAAATGACTGTGGTTGCTTAGTTCTAGCATATCAAGGGCAAAAATATCCAGAAAAATAAAAATAAAATAAACACTGGGGAATTGGCATGTGTGTATGTAAAACATAAAAATTAATTTCACATTTCAATAGATGGTTTGTTGATTGCAAACTTTCTATAACATTTTTAGAAATGATCTTTAGCATCAAAGGAGCTAAATAGAATCACATATCCTGTTTTGTTTTGTTTTAATTAGGTAAAAAGCTGAAAAAATGAATTATTCCATTCTATGATTGGTTTCTGGCCACTCTGTGACCCTTTCTTCCTGTATGCTTATGAAGCCAAGCTTCATAGACTAATGCTATCACTTATAGCTCCTAAAGTTATGTTCTGCTCCTCCAACTTCTCTGACACTGTGTATCTAGACTGTCTCATTTTCTTAGCTAATGTCTAGTCTCTTTGAAGACTCAGCTCAGAGAAGCTGAATACTCACTACCATTACCTCAGAATTTACTGAATGAAGGGTTGCTCAAATATGCTTGGTGGTATCTACTGCTTATTGTGGTTCCATAAGTTTTTACATTATTTTGAAATTTCAGTTTAAATACCTTTTTTTTCTCCACTACTTGAGATTCTTTGTGTATTACAGCACCTACTTTCCTGGCACTCACCCCATATTTGTGTAATGAATGTAGAAACTCCAATTATGTATTTCCCCCCACCCACAAATCAGAAATGCTGAGACAATGTTTTCATTCTTTTCAGATAATCAACACAACACCTTGCAATCATTTCAAATACCAGGTGTGAAAAAAGGTGTGTCAGCATGGATCTCTGTTTTCATTTTTTTTGTTTTGTCTCACAAACAATCAATATTATTTAAGCAATTATAAATCATATCTGACAGAGCTTCTGAAATATAAATTGAGTTGTCACAAGTTGCTTAAAAAGGATAGCAAAAATGAGAGTATTTAGTCCAGTTCACTCGAGATTGATGGCTTCATGTCCTTAAGAGGGCAGTACAGATGCCACCAATCAAATAAAGACAAGCTGCCTGTCCTCTTCCAAATCTCTCCTAACTTGAGGAAAGGTATTTGCCTAGTCACCCAATCCATTTAACAATTTAGGATGATCTATTCTGTGTCTATGCTAGGCCTTGAGGTACAGGTTCTGCCTCCTGGAGCTGCTTCCTTAAGTACTTCCTTCGTATAAACTCAAACATAGAAACACACAAGTTACTACTTTCTATTTCTAAATGTGTCTTGATTCTAGTCAACCACTTTCTCTCTTTATTCGCATTACCACCTCCTCACTTCAGACTCCTATCATCTCTAACCTTCTCTGTGATGTCCCTATGTACAAATCTGAAGCAAATCCACTTCCTTCTCCATAGCTTTATGAAAGTGAGTAATCTAAAATACAAATCTGATTTAGTCACTTCCCTATATGACAGTTTAGCTGTGGTTGACCAGATGGGCTGCATGAATAACTCATATTTTCATCAGATACCTTCCCTCCCCAGTTATTTCCCTGGCATTTAATTTAAAGCTTCTTAAAGTTCCAAGCCCACCACCACCACCACTTTTGTTAAGAAAAATGCTTGTGACTTTTTCAGTTTCTAATATGAACACAAGTTCAATAAACTATTTTAAGGGCACCTGGGTGGTTCAGTGGCTGAGCATCTGCCTTTGGCTCAGGTCATGATCCTGGGGTTCCGGGATTGAGTCCCACATAGGGCTCCTCGCAGGCAGCCTGCTTCTTCCTCTGCCTATGTCTCTGCCCCTCTGTTTCCCTCATGAATAGATAAAATCTTAAAAGATTAATGTTTTATTTATTTTTATTTTTTAGATTAATGTTTTATTAATGCTCATTTAGCAATAATAACTGCTTTGCAAATTTTAGAGTCTTGACCTGTGTAGTTCACTCCTAGGAAAAGAAATTTGGAGGTACCAAAATCCAAGCTAAAATCAGAGTATTAAGAATTTAAAAAAAAAAAAAAAGAATTTCAGCACACACAAAACTTATTCTTAAAACAGAGGTATGAAATAATTTCATCCTAGAAGGTAAAAGCTTGGATATACCAACAAACAAACAGAGTTTTGATCTTAAGAAAAGGTAAAAGAAAAAGCTTGGAAACTTGGTCTCAAGTTCATGAACAGATTAGAAGTCCAGTCAATACCATTTTATTCAACAAATATTTATTGAGTGCTTATAACATATAAGTAAATATCCTTGGAGCTCACAATATACGGTCTCTGCCCTCAACAATCTCATAGGCTATGAAGGTGATAATAGATTAGCATATATTTATCAACCTGAATGATAAATTCCAGTGGTGGAGCTTTTTTTCTTTAGTGCTCTTTTCATGCTACTCCTTGCTAAGAATGCCCTCCCTTTTCCCCTCTGACTGCATGACATCTACCACTTTGCCAACAGGAAGCAAGGCTCACCTCCTACGTGAATCCTTTCTGAATTCTCATCATGCAACCCCACACATTTTTAACCTACTTGAACTCCTGGGTCTTAATATCTGCACCACCCATTCTGATCTGCATATATTGCTGTTAGTTCTTATTTAATGGTAATCCTTGATGACAGGCACTCATGCTACACTAGGCATTGAGAACACAAGTGTAAAAAAGATGGGCACAGTTACAGATCTCATGGGACTGACAGTGTACCATAGAAGACAGTACTTAAGTGCTGAATTAGAGGTATATAAAATGAGTACTATGACCCCAAGGTATGATAGAATAAAATAAAAGTACAATATTTTTGTATTACTAGTATGAAAAGATATAAGAATGTCTTTATATGGCACCACCTACATGGATTTCATCTTAGGCAGAGAGTTTCAAAAGAAATTGTGGTTAATCATCAAAACCTAACCTCAAATCACATTGAACTTAATAATATAGACAATCTATAATTAAACACCTTTGTGACCCAAATCTCCAAAGCAACAAATTATTTTACAAACATGAAAGTATGTAACTTCTGTTGGAATAGGCTACCTGGAATAGGTCACCAGGGACTTTTTCTCTATTTTATAAAGAATTTAAATTTAGAAATTATCCATGACTTTTCAGTAAACAAAATTCACCAAGAAATCACTATCATGTGGACCTTATAGAGAAATAATAAATTAGACATCAAAATTTCTGCAATAGGTACAATTAAAAAAAAAAGTCTGATGCCCCAGGTAGGTTAAAACAATACCAATCAACAACCTAATTCTAGGCATTAGTCATGCACTTCTAATGCCAATGAAATAGGATTCGTTTTTAGAAAACAAGGCCAGTGTCTATTTATCCCTAATAATTCCTGCATAAAATCTTCTTATAAATATCTTTTAGAATATCTTTAAATTTTGTCCCACATGTCTGAGGCAGGGAGGAGAGCAAACACAAGCTTATTGAATAGGAGCACTTGTATTATATATATCATATTTCTCAACTTTTAAAATCACTCTTCCAACTCCAATTCTCTATTTCTCCCTTCATTACTCTCTTCTTCAAACAAATCCAAGAATGAGCTACAAGCTATAAAATGATTCAATAGAAGAGTGGCAGAGGTCAGACTAACTGGGAAGAAAGAAAGCAGTTCTCACCAACCCCAGTGCTTTCCTCTATAATTCCTTTTCAAATAGATACATTACACTATGAAAAAAAAATGTTACATGAACATGATTAAATTCATTTATGTAATCAATTATATTAATTACTGTCTATGCCAGGTACTCAGGGTCAGCTTGAAGCATATGAGCATCTTGTTGATAATTTGTTGCTCCTGCAAACTAATATTCTTTAATCACTAAGGTTAGAGAGAAACTGGTTTTTAAGTAAAACAAATGTGTGCATTTTTATGTTCAAAATATTGGATTTATTATATGATATGAATTTATAAAAGAGTACTTATGAACCTGACAATACATATCTTAGGAGACATAGTAAACTGTTCACATAAATCACCTGGTAAACAGCCTATGCCATGCATTGATACTTTCCAGAATTTCAACTGATGGCAACTGCTGATTTCAGATAATACTCAATTTACTAATCTAGAGAATGAAATTATCAAATGTAATATGGAACCTTCACTAGCCTATCCCTAATCTTGTCAAGAGAGAGAAAAGGGAATTTAATTTAGTTGTTAGGGCAGTGTGTGTGCATGGGAGCATGTGTATATGCTTACTTCCACTTGAGGTAATTAGACTAGGATTCTAGATGGGGATGAGATCACTTTTTTATTTCTGTGGATGGATGTCTGGGCAGCTGCCTAAGTTCTGCCCATCCCAAGATCAAACTCTGAAGATAATTCAAATATTACTGTCATCAAGCCATTCCCTACCCTCACAGATATTAAAGTGATTCATGTCATTAGAATATAGGCCATTGAATTACAAAGGAAAGAGAAGTAAAAGAGAAAGAAGTCTGTCCTGGGTATCAGACACATGGTGGCTGCTTGAGTTTTGATGCTTAAATGTATATTCTATTAAATAGAAAAATTAATTTTAACTTTATCATGAAAAAAATCAATACTTTTAAAAATGATTTTTCTTTAAAGCTGACTGGCAACATAAGCAGAGGTGATGATTTCTTTAAGAATCTTTTCAGGAAAAGATTGTTTCTCATTGTATATTTATTTTATGCATAAAACATATAGTAGTATATGTTAAGTTTCAGTTTGTTAGTAATGACTTAGAGAAAAGGACGGTAAGAAAAATGAATGGTGATGAGGTATGGCACGTGTCTCCTATTTAATTTCTTTAGAGAGGCAGAACTTGAACAACAGAGAAATGATGGATGATTTCTGTAGACTGCGCTACTCAATAAATATATGAAGGCCACCTTGAGCTGTGAAATCTACTCTCTCTACAAAGTGAACATTTCCTGAGCTGACCCAGGTTTGTCACCCTGAATGTGAAACTTGCTATGCTTTATACCTATGTGTTACTTTTCAGGCATTGACTGGTTACGTGGCAAGCATGCATGAAGTACTACATATTGAGTAATCACCTCAAAAAAAATGGGGTAGAGAGGAAGTAATGTTCTGTTCATCCTTTTTCATTTCCAAATTTATTCCTCCTCCCTATAACAGTTTGCAAAACTTTTCTGTTCTCTCTCTTTGAGAATCCGCCTCTCAGGGCCCTGTCCCAAACTTTGCACCTCGGGGTTGTTTTTTAATTTTTTTTCCTTTCACCTCTCTGGTTCTGCCTCCCCCTCTCTCTTCTCTTGATTCTACATTACACAATCTGACCTACCCTTTCTGCTTGACTCTATATTACATGACCCTACTGAATCATATGAAAACTTGCAAATACTTCCTGCAGGGAAAAATAAGATGAGTGAACAAAGCAATAATCTAAAGTAAGGGAAGGAGTAAGGCTAGCAATGCTCATATATTAATATTTTCTTAGCACACAAAAGTTAGAAAAACATGCCTTTGTGTTTTATATTCCCCTGTACTATGTACTCAAGGATTTAGAACAGAAAGCCAAGACTCTAAGAGTTTGTAAAATTGATTTATTAGATCAGAACAAGTATATATTTTTTGATGAATTAGAGCAGTATGGACTAGAATAGAAAGCAACAAAATAAGAGGAGAAAAAAGATCAGAGACATCTCAGGAAGAAAGGGAAATAAGTATCAACTGGGTTGAGAGGCAAAACAATCCTTCATGTGGCTTTTAGTCAAAAAGTTTGGAAGTTTGTAATGATATTAGGTGCTAAGCTATTAATTTCTACATAAAGACAAAAACTCAATCCTGAAGAATATTTACTTTAATGCTTTGTTAGAACTATTTCCTGTGAGCCAACCACATTTTGGCATAAATTACAGAGACAAAAAAGTAACTGTGACTACAATGAATTCTTATTCCAAAAGTACAGGTTGGTAGGTTCAAAGAGAAGTTTGTATGGGAGCAGTGCTATCATTGTTTATTTTAAAATAAATTTAGAGAGTAAGCTCATATTCCAAGAAGATGAAATAACTCACCATTGTAGACAGCTACCTCCCAAGGGCAGAAATGATCTACAGCAGGGAAAGAATGAAGAATGTTCCCTGTATGTATTTTACCAGCTGTGTGGAATAGAATATAAGTTCTTGTGGGCAGAGAAGTCTAAAAACATAGATATGTTTAATTTTCACCTTAAAAATATCAACCTGAATAACGATAATAACTTTTTGCTTTACAAACAACTGCAGGAGTACTTTTTAAACTTAAATTAATAATTACCTTCTGGATTTCATGAGTTAATGAATTAAAAAGAAAGTAGTATATTACTTATTTCGGTGGCAAATTCTTTGTGTTAGGATCAATTATTTCTTGTGTCTATTGTTTGAATGTCTATTATGGTAATTCTACTGAATTTACTTGGAAAGTCCCTTTACTGTGCATATGGTCTAGTAGCTATCTTATTTCTTAAATAAGGTATAGAGGATAAAGCTGCCAGGGAATTGGATAGGTCTTCAAAATAATAAATCCAGAGCACTCCCATGTGCTGACAGAATAAATTTAGAGATCCTCACTCATGTTCCAAGCATTGTTGAGAAGTTTTTTGAGGCAATGTGAAGTGGCACTTACAAGTAGTAAAATCTGATAGACGTCAACTGCAATCCCCTCACTCAGTCACTAACAAAATGATTTTGGGCGAGTTAATGAAATATGCCTACTTCACTCTACCATTATAAAGATTAAATGAAATAATAATGCGACACCCTAGCATAATACTTAGTTCATGATCATCACGATTACATTTATTTTTACACAATTTATGTGGCAGAGTTGGGATTTATCATTAGGTTTGTTGCTTACCTTACAAATGCAACTGGCAGTTCACTCTACTAATTTATTATCCTTATCATCATTGTCATAGGTACATTTGTAAGCATGTTCTTTTTACTCTCCTCCCCACAGCTACAAGCATTCTTCTCTCCCTATTATGGACGTTTTAGTACTTGTAATCTGTAACAATGTTGTGTTGTTATTATTGCCCTGTGTGTTTTCATAGTATTTTCCCCCAGAATTAAGTCATAAACTTCTCAAAAGAGAGAAAAATAATAACATTTAATTCCTCTTGGCAGATGTAAATTTACCGTGGGCTTAATGAAGCTTTGCACAGTGTCCTTCCAAGACCCTGGAAGAGGACCATGAATGTTTTCACAGAATATATGGTTTAGCAACATTCGCAAAAGTAACATCATCTTTTTCTTAGAGAGGGTGCCCCAAACTAGCTCAGCTTTAGGCCACACAAAACCTGTCCTCATTCCTACTTCTGTGCATGATGAACTCAAAGAGAGAGTTTATTTATTTGTAGAGTTGCTTCCACTGCATTTTTTAAAACAAATTCAATGAACAGTTCACCAGAATCAGTAATCAGTTACCTTGACTGACTGCACTCGTTCAGCAAACAGGGAGATGTACATTGCTTCAGCTGCTCTTAGTACTGAAGAACAGCTACCTTCAAGTTGGCAATCAAAATAGCATTTAGATTTAAGAGGGGTGAACACAACCAGTGACACTGAATCACCAGCAAGATGCTGCTTGACTGACCACAAGACCTGATCTTTACTGCCCACCTGCATGTACCCACTGACCTTTGTCCCACATTCTCTTTAAGTTCTTCTTTCCAGCTTAACATCTGGTGGGCAAAGCAACTCATGATAGGAACAAAACTACCCCCTCAAGCAATAACACCAGCCCTTATGAAGAGCACTGGCCAGCCCAGGCCACTTACCATTTTTTTTCCACTTACCAATTTGAGGTCAACCACTGACTCACACATGTACAGATGGACCAAGAGGTGTCCATCAGTCATTCATTATTATGCTAAAATCTTCACCTAAGCCTCATATTAACATAATATACAGTGTATGTATATGCATATTTCCTTAAGGCATGTGTGCAACCTTATATCTACCTCTACAAATGATGATTAAACTTCCCTTTTTGAATATTTATCCTAACCTTAAATAAAAGGAAACCATCCACCCTTCCTTGGGGAGTCTGGCTTTGAAAGTTTTTCCTTGTGATCTCCTTATTTGCTGCAAATAAAGTTTCATTTGTGTGACAACTCTACCTGGTGCAGTCTCTATCTGTAACTCACCAAGGAGCAAACTCATGTTAGTTCAGATACAACTGGGGAGTATCAGTTTGGGGACAGTGTTTTTTAAATTGGTATAGATTTGATTCAGGACCAGCAACATATGGGAAAGTGGTGAAAAAATAGTTGTTTTCTTTAAAAAAAAAAAGAGATTTTTTTTTCCCTTTTGAGATGGGGGAGAGAGAGTTGAATCCTCAAGTATGTTGTGGGGCCAAGGACAGGCCACCCCAAGATAAACCACTTTGGCATAAATATTAATATTATTTTTAAAATATTTTATTTATTTATTCATGAGAGACACAGACTGAGAGAGAGAGAGAGAGGCTGAGACACAGGCAGAGGGAGAAGCAGGCTCCATGCCTGGAGCCTGATGTGGGACTTGATCCCGGGACTCCAGGATCACACCCTGGACCAAAGGCAGGTGCCAAACCGCTAAGCCACCCAGGGATCCCCATTATTATTTTAAGTTAAAAGCAATCAAAACACAGCATATTCGGGGAAAGTTCTTTATCTCCCCTTCAAATGACTGCTTGTACCAGGAAGAGAGCTATTAACAGAGATCCCTCTTTACCTAAAAAACTTATCTACACAATAGAGCTACTTTTGTTTTCCAAATACCTCATTTCACCTTCCTGCTAATGGTCTTTCTGCCCTTCCTATCTTTAGACCCCTATGCCTCTCCTTAGCTCAAGTAAGTATTTGTTGCCTCACTGTCTTTGGAATTCCCATGTCTGTGTGGATTCTCCATGTGTGTATGCTATTACATTTGACTTTCTCCTGTTAATCCATCTTATGTCAACTTGATTCTCAGTTCAGCTAGAAGAACCTTGAAGGGCATGGGAAATTCTTCCTCTTCAACGACACCAACCACAATAATAATAGCAACAACAACAGCACAATATATCTGCAAAAAACACAGTGCTAACCACTTTATAAACATTATCTCTAAATCCTAAACAATTCTGTGAAGCAGGTATTCATATCCTTGTTTCATATATGAGGTACTTGACATTTAGCATTAAATACTGGCACATGATCATGCAGCCAGTGAAAGACAAGCAGGTACTAAGACCAGTTTTGGGGCAGCCCTGGTGGCTTAGTGGTTTAGTGCCACCTTCAGCCCAGGGTGTGATCCTGGAGACCTGGGATCAAGTTCCATGTCGGGCTCCCTGTATGGAGCCTGCTTCTCCCTCTACCTGTGTCTCTGCCTCTCTCTTTCTCTCTCTCTGTGTCTCTCATGAATAAGTAAATAAAATCTTTAAAAATAAATAAATAAAAATAAAACCAGTTTTGTTTGACCATTAATCATTGTGCCTATTGCACATATGGTGCATATCAGAACTGAAAATCTTGACTTATAAAAGTAGGAAAATGGTTGGAAAACTTTATTCATCATGAGCTCATTTCTAAGGTCAAATTCCTTAGGAGCATTTCAATGAAGTCAGATCCAGACTTTGGGAACTAATAAACCTTGGATATATGATGCAACAACTTAAAATATTTTTGTTAAGTAATCATTTTTCACAGCAGGTAGTAGAGTGCTTACTAAGGCAAAACAATAGATGGGACACATTTTTTAACTTGGGTACATTTCAAGATAGCTTTAAAAAGTGATTTATGACTTATATCTCAGAATTGTGCCTGATACACTATGCACTGAAAACAATGTGCATTTTTCCTCTGTACATTTTCCCATTGTGTTGTCACTGTTAATTGGTAGATATACTATCTTGGCCATCTCTCAAACACTCTGCAAGGAATTTTGTTTGGGGGGTATTTATGAGCACAATGTATTTCCTATGATATGAAATAAAAACCCTTTTAATCCAGTTAAGTTTAAAAATAATTTGCGGTAATGACCTGAGGATCAGAGAATGAAGATAAATAAGACATGACACATTCCCTCAAGTGGTTACTAATCTAACACAATGGTTGTCCGATAGAGTGATCATGGGAATCATCTTGGATGCTTTTGAAATTTGTGGAGGAGCTGCCCCCAGAGAATCTTAGTTATAATATTGAATAGGGCCTAAGGAATCTACATTTTTAAGGAGCACTCCACTAATTATTACATGCCTTGTCCTCCCTTTGAGAAACTGATCTAATAAAAAGGACAGGACAGCCCGGGTGGCTCAGCGGTTTAGCACTGCTTCCGGCCCGGGGCGTGATCCTGGGGACCCGGGATCGAGTCCCACGTGAGACTCCCTGCATGGAGCCTGCTTCTCCCTCTGCCTGTGCCTCTGCCTTTCTCTCTCTCTCTCTCTCGCTCTCGCTCTCGCTCTGTCTCTCTCTCTCTCTCTGTCTCTCATGAATAAATAAAATCTTAAAGAAAAAAAAGGACAGGCATGTATATAACTAATTACAATATAAAATATATTAAAATAAGTCTAATAAAGAAAATAAAAGGTAAAGAAAGTCTATTTCTTTGTCTTTTTTGAGTTTAAAAATAAATCACTGTTACAGTCATTCTCCACTTACGAGAGAACTATTAAGACAAAGACATGAGCATTTGTGAAAAAGGATTCCAACTACCTCCATTTTGACCTCAGTCTGTACTTTCTAACTGATTACGTTTTCCTTTCCAGCCTCTTACTTAACTCAGGCAAAAGACTTGGAGGGCAAAGCAGCCCGAGATGGGAACTTAAACTACCCTCTCAAGCAATAGGGATTGCTCTGATGTCAGCAAGACCTCACATAATTAACCCCAAAACAATGATTGACTTGATCTTTACTGCTAACCTGCATGTACTCACTGACCTTTGTCCCACATTTCCCTTATATAAACCTAGAAGTATTTTCAGCATTTTGGAGATAGTCTTTGAGATGTTAGTCGTTGCCTTTCTAGTATTGGCGTCACTGAAATAAACTCCTTTCTTGTTTTACCAGCACTTGCCACTTGTCTGCCTTTGGATTTTGTCAGCAGCCAGTGGCTGAAGCTGGTTTATTTGGCTCCCCTGGAACCAGGTGGGTACTTTTGTGCTCTGGTGTCCTGGTTACATCTAGAAAAAGGCCCCCTTCTTCTATCCACATAAAAAAAATTATTTATACTACTATATAGTACATTCCATACTGCTGACTAGAAGAAACTAGTCACATTGTGTATACATAGGCATATTTTACTCCTTCTTGCATTTTATTCAGTACTATTTGTTTCTTTCTCAGTTCTACCTGGATCTTTTATGCTAGTAATTGGAGTCTACTGAAACTCTGACATTTCAAACATATTATTGGAAGTGAAATGAGTATGTCAATAAAATGAAATGTGCTACAAATCCACACAAAGCAAAGACATATGGCATTTGAATGAATGTGAATGCCATTGTGAGTAGTCAACTGTGGATGCTCAGTGGGATATCCTCATGATTTTGTGTCTAGTCTTTATCCAATGTGGACTTTACACTTGGTTGAATGACAAGCTCTTATTCGAGCACAGCTAGAGACAGATTAAGTTAGTTTCTGACTATGCTGTAACATAATTCACTAGATTTATATAAGCTTTAGCACTTGAAACAAAAGGGATATGAAGAGTTACATCAATATTAGAATGTTGAAAAGGAACAGCTTCTGGAGTAAAATCAACAGCTGAAATCAGTTGAAACATCAGTAAACTTAATTATTTCCAACATCTTCCATGTATTTCTGTCAATTATGATTTCTAAAAAGCAAATTGTTATTTAAGTATCTCATAAAAGGGAAAATAAAACCATAGTTTAGCATATACTTATTTGAATAAAGAGTTTATCTATAATTTGAATATGTTTTTTCATAAAAACAGGTTGCAAACACCTCAGATTAGGAGTAATCTTTGCATACAGTCTTTGGTATGATGGGGTCCCAGTGTATGTTCACTGAAGAGATAAACAAAAGAATCCCTGGATTCAGGAATAGATACATCAATAAAATATAATCAAGCTTAAGACCTTCTTTTCCTTTCTTTAGAGCTTTTTTTGGGTTATGTATTTGTACAGATCTGAACTACATAAACAATATAATTTGGATATAAAATGCTTTCCTTGGACAGAATATACTCTTCTATTTTTTTTTTTTTAGATTTTAGTTTTTTTTTTTTTTTTATAATAGTTCAAGTCTGTGTCCTTCCAGTATTTTTATTAATGTTAATTCTTACAAAAGTGTGACAAGCATGGTAAACATAGCAGCAGTATGCAGTACAAAAAAATAGTGATTTTTTTTCCAAGCTCACATAACTACTTAAAAGCCCAAGAGGACTTCTCTAGCTACCACAAAGATACCTTGATTTTTTGTCTTTAGTGATTTCTCTCTCCTTTTCCTCCTACATTATTCAATGTCCATTTTATATACCACTTAACATTTAAGAATACATTTTAATTTAGCTTTCTATTTGCTTTGTCTCATTTACCCCCATACACTATTACTGACTCTTGAAGGGCAGAGACTTGAACTTCTCTCAAAAACAACTTCAATATTGATAATGTCCTGGATCAGAGACTGTCTAAAGTTAACTTGGATTTCCCCATCTCAACCTAACGTCTCCAACCATACCCAAACAATCACTGGGGCCAGAAGAGTTATCTTTGATATGCTTTTTTTTTTAAAGATTTTATTAATTTATTCATGAGAGCCACAGAGAGAGAGGCAGACACATAGGCAGAGGGAAAAGCAGACTCCCTGCGGGAAGCCTGGTGTGGGACTCAATCCCAGGACCCTGGGATCACTACTTGAGCTGAGGGCAGATGCTCAACCCCAGAGTCCCCCACATGACCCTCTGATATGCTTTTTGATTCCATCATTTTTTCTTCCATTCATAGTTGAAAGTTGCCATAGCATGTACAGTAAGAAAAAACTCAAATGTAAGTGAAAACTGACCCATTTAAGTTTAAAAGCCCAAGTCCAGCTACTGCCATATTATTTTTTTAAAATCATCCTTTAAAGACCTTTTTTTATTTTTTATTTTATTTTATTTTTTTTTTAAGACCTTTTTTTAAAAGATTTTATCTATTTATTTATCACACACACACACACACACACACACACACACACACACACAGACGCAGAGACACAGGCAGAGGGAGAAGCAGGCTCCATGCAGGGAGCCCGATATGGGACTTGATCCTGGGTCTCCAGGATCAGGCCCTGGACTTAAGGTGGCGCTAAACCGCTGAGCCACCCGGGCTGCCCCTAATGCCATATTAGAAGGTGACTCAGTGAAAAGAGCTATCACGAGGTAGAACTTCTTATAGATAGATTTTGATTTCTGATTAAAAAATCTAACATTATGACAGAATGCTGACCATTAAGATTTCTGCTGCAGTCATTAAAGTGATATTTTGTTGAGTTCACTATCAATTTTCCTATTTAAGTGACTAAATTAGTCTCATTGATATTTCATACTGTCTGGAATCTCCAGAATGCTGTCACCAATATCAATTTCAACATTTCCTCTTAAAAAATTGTCTAAAAACTTTAAGTGTTCTTAGTTTTTCAAATTGAAATATGAAGTAATGAATATAGCAGCTTAACAGTTTAAAAAATGGAAAGAAGAAAACAAATTCAAGAATTCAACTGACTTTTATAATTTCTTTCCTTTTCTTTTTTAAAAAAGATTTTATTTATTATTCATGAGAGACCCAGAGAGAGAGGCAGAGACATAGGCAGAGAGAGAGGCAGGCTCCATGCAGGGAGTCTTATGTGGGACTCAATCCTGGAACCCTGGGATCACGCCCTGAGCTGAAGGCAGACGCTCAACAACCGAGCCACCCAAGAAGTCCTTTACAATTTTTTTCTAAATAAATCAAAGGGAATCCCTAATTTCTCTAGGCAGTGTAAAATGGGCTAAGAGGGTCATGGATTATGTCTTTTTTATTTTGGTACAGCTAGTGCCCAACAGCAGAGTCATAATTAGATAGTCAGAATTCGGTTAAATTAATTTTAAAATTATAACTCAGTATAGTAACTTCTTGACTCATAATATTTACAATGTAGGCTTTTATATTATATTTATAGTGAATTTGTAAATGAATTTTATGAATCTCTTCCAAAGTTACCTGAAATTTGAAGAAAGAAAAAAATATATATATATATTCTAGTCCAGGCTGTTAGTCACTGAGTTGGCTGGCTGACTTTATAAGAGACTGAATTTCCCTAAGTTTTCTTGCATAAAACTGTAATAATCATGCTTCTCTGCATTTGTCACTGGCACTGTGATAATAAAATGATACAGAATATCATATGGAATTATTATTTTAAAAATCCATTTTAGAGATTGGACCAATTATCTCCATAATGATAGCATCAATTTATATAATCTATCTATCTATCTATCTATCTATCTATCTATCTATCTATTTTTTAAATAAACTATTTACACATGCAAGTAACATTTATAGAAGCATGAGATGTAGTAGGAAGAGTATAGGGCTTGGGGACATAAGCATCATTTTTATCAGCATTACAATACTTTAATTTACATTTCAGCTCTGTTACTTACTAAGTGTAAGATGATATGCAAATTGTTTAACTTTCTGAGCCTCAACATTTCTATCTAAATATTATAGTTTTGACACATCTCAGAAAGATGTCTTTCCTTCACTTTCAGCTTTTCCCCCTTTTCCCAGGTAGTTGAGACAATTTAATGTCCCTAGTTTCATTTCTTCCCTTTGTCAGTTTAATTTTTAATAGGGCATATGGCAATCCATCTAAAAACTCCATTTTGGGGCATCTCTTCAACCCAAGGTAGTTTTATAATGCAGGGCTCATAGAACTATAAGAAGAAGCGATGGGTACAACTTTCTTGTCTCATTTTTATTTTTGTTGCTGTTTTGTTTCAAGTTCTTATTTAAATCTAGTTAGTAACATATAGTGTAATGTTATTTTCAGGAGTAGAATTTAGTGATTCACCATTTACATGCAATACCAGTGCTCATCACAAGTGCTCTCCGTAATACCCATCACCCATTTAACCCATTCCCCCATGCACCTTCTCTCCAGCAATCCTTTGTTTTCTCTGGTTAGGAGGTAACTTTATGATTTGTCTCTTTCTCTTTTTCTCTCTGCTTTATTTATCTGTTTTATTTTTTAAATTCCATATATGAAATCATATGTGAAACTATATGGTATTTGTCTTTCTCTGACTGATTTGTTTCACTTAGCACAATACACTCTACCTCCATCCATATCATTGCAAATAGCAAGATCTCATTCTTTTTTATGGTTGAGCAATATTCCAGTGTGTGTGTATGTGTACACACTCCACATCTTCTTTATCCATTCATCTGTCAACAGACATTGAGCTTCATGTCTCATCTTTAAAATGAAATGGACTTGTCCTCCTTTCATCCATTTCATCTTTCCCACAAATGGGAATGCAAATGTAATGCAGGAGACTCATATTTGACCATGGAGATAAAGCCAACAACCTGGCCTAAGGGATACTAGAACAAAGTAGCCCCGTAGGCCCTGTCAACTACGGGACTGTTATACAGCAGAGAAATAAACTTCTATTTTGTACCAATTTACATTCCCACAAAAGGCGCACAGGGTTCTCTTTTCTCCTCATCAAAACGTGTTATTTCTTGTCTTTTTGATAATAGCCACTCTAACAGGGTTGAGATGGTATCTCCTGTGGTTATGATTTGCAATTATTAGTGATGAACATCTTTTCATATGCCCGTTGATCATTTGCATATATTCTTTTTTTTTAAAGATTTTATTGCATATATTCTTTTTAAAAAGTCTAATCAGATTTCCTGTGCATTTTCAAAAATTGGATTATTATTATTTTGTTTGTTTCTGCTATTGAGTTGTGAGAGTTCTTTTTTTAATATTTTATTTATTTATTCATGAGAGAGAGAGAGAGAGAGAGAGGCAGAGACATAGGCAGAGGGAGAAGCAGGCTCCATGCAGGGAGCCTGATGTGGGACTCAATCCAGGGACCCCAGGATCATGCCCTGGGCCAAATGCAGGCACACCACTGAGCCACCCAGGTGTCCCAAGTTGTAGGAGTTCTTTACATATCTTGGATATTAACCTTTTATCAGATATACTATTTGCAAATATTTTCTCCTATTCAGTAGGGTACTTTTTCATTTTGTTGAGTTTCCTTTTCTGTGCAGACGTTTTTTGTTTGATGTATTCCTACCTGTTTTTGTTTTTTTTCTTTCTTCCTTTTTTTTTTTTTTTTTTTTTTTTGTTGCCTTTGTGTTTGGGGTCAGATCCAAAATAACCTTACCAAGAACCATGTCAAGGAGCTTACAACCTATATTTGCTTCTAGAAGTTTTATGGTTTCAGGTCTTACCTTCAAATCTTTAATCCATTTGAGTTAATTTTTATGTACTATGTAAGACAGTAGTCTATTTCACCACTATGAAAAACAGTATGGAAGTTTCTCAAAAAATTAAATATAAAACTAACTACCATACAACCCAGCAATTCTACTTCTGGGCATTTATCCAAAGAAAATGAAGACACTAATTCAAAAGGATATATGCACTGCTATGTTCACTGCAGCATTATTTACAATAATCAAGATATGGAAACAGTGTAAGTGTCTATTGATAAATGAATGGATAAAGATGTGTGTGTGTAAGTGTGTGTAATGGAATATCACTCAGTCATGAAAAAGAATGAGATTGTGCCATTTGTGACTACATGGATAGAAATTATTATGCTAAGTGAAATAAGTATGACAAAGACAAATACTGTGTGATCTCACTTATGTGGTATATAAAAGAACAAAACAAAACAAACACACAAAACAAGAGTCATAGATAAAGAGAACAGAATGGTGGTTGCCAGTGGGGAGGGGGAAGTTGAGGGTAGGTAAATCAGTAAAGGGGCTCAAGATGTACAAAATTCTTGTTATGAAATAAATAAGTCATGAAGATGTCATGTACAGCATGGTGGCTATAATCAATAATATTATAGTGTATACATGAAATCTTCTAAGAGTAAATCACAAGAAAAAAATACTATATTTATGTTGATGGATGATTACTAGACTTATCACAGTGATCATTTTGCAATGTATACAAATACTAAATCATTACATTGTACACTTGAAACTAATATAATGCTATCAATCAATTATGCCTCAATTAAAAACAAAAACAAAAAAACCCTCAATTTTGTTTAACCCTGTATACTTGGGGGTCTCCCTGATGCATTATTTTATTCTCTATCCCAATAATAGAATTTCCCTACCCCTTTTTCTTTGCCATTCACTCTCTAATCTTACTTATTGAGTGCCCACTTGGTGCCAAGGATTTAGGTATGGATTTATTTAGAAAACTTATGTAAAGTGCTTAGCAAAATGCTTAGGACATTGATGCCAAGTAAATGGTCTTCTTCCCTCACTAAATGCCAGAACTATAAGGACATACAGGAGATGTAAAATGAATAGTTCAGAACTTTATTCATGACCCTTATATGTAGTTATGAACATGCAGTAGCAAGTGATAATTTTGAAATAACTTAACCTCACAATTATTTAATGGCGATTGGCCAAAGTCCAAATATGAAGGAAAAGAATGAATGTTACCATTAGAGTCTGAGAAATAGAATCTTTTGTGGATAAAAGAGTATAGTTCAGAAAAATAAATTTTCTAAGATATAATTAGGCAAAATATACCTTATCAATAGTTTTGAAAAGATTCATGAGAAAATTGTAAAATATTAATTTCCACATCAAGTGCTGCTAATACAATTTATTAATTAAGTATGGTAAGCAAATAGATTTTTTTCTTTCTTTTTTTTGGCTGATCTGTTTTCATATGAATAGGAAAAAGGCTAAGATGAGAAGGAGAAATGCTCTATAGTTACATCTATCTTTATATTAAAATCAGCTATATTAGTTTCAGTGAGAATAATCTTCTTAAGAACAGATATCATCTGGTTTTGACAGCCATTCCTCTCCCAATGGTTAGTAAAATATCTGGAACTCAATAACAATAATAATAATTTCAACAGGACTTTTTCGTTACATTTGTTATTATTAATAATATTAATAGTACTATTGAATGTTTAATATGTGCCAGACTCTATCCTAAGCACTTTATATATATTGACTCATTTAATCCTCTGAACATCTTGTGACACTAGGCACAACACTTATCTCACTTTCCAAAAGAAGAAAAAGGACAAAGAGATTAAGTAACTCTCTCAAAATCATACTGCATTACCATGTAGTAGAACTAAGTACTTTTAAATGCCTAAGTTCCACATAATTTTGGTGATTCATTCAACATGAATTATTGCTTCCTGCTTCTAAAAGAATTAGAGAAAAAAGTTTTATTTTTTTATTTTTATTTTTTTTTGAGAAAAAAGTTTTAAAATGAATGTTTATACACCATACAGAATGGTTGAAATTTAAAAATACTGAAAATATTGGTGAGAATGTGAACAAATCTAATGCTCATCCAAGGTTGGCAAGAATGTAAATGAAACTATTTTGGAAAGCTATTTCACAATTTTTATGAGGGTTAACAAACGCCTAACCTGGGATCCAGGCATTTCATTAATAGGTATTAATCCAAGGGAAATGAAGACACATGGCCACAAAATGATTTAATGAAGAATATTCACAGCCACATGATTTATCATAGTCCCAAACTGGAAGCAACCCAAATGTCCATCAAGAGAATATTTTAGATAAATATCTTGTGGTTCAGACAATGGAACACTACTCAGCAATTAAACAAAATCACAAAGGAAACTACTGAGGCACACAATAACATGAATAAATCTTAAAAACTTTACATAGAACAAAAAGAGCCAGTCATAAAAGAGTATGTATAGTAAAACTTCATCTATATGCCATTAGCAAAAGACCAAATTAATAATGATAAACATCACAACAGTGGTTTCTAGGGGAAGGGGAGAAGAATTAGGGTTACTGATAACAAAGGGGCATAAGGGAACTATGAAAATAAGTAAAGGGGGAAAAAAAGTAAAGGAACCCTCAGAAAGCCCTGAAGGGGGCGCTCTCAAGCACATATTGTTCCACAGGTTGCCCCCTGCACAACCGGTAAGAAGAATTCCTTCCTTCCCCACCAACTCGCTGACCACCTCGTGTAGCCAAAGAGAAAAAAAAAAAAAAGAGAGAGAGAGAAATGCCACAGCCTAGAACCCTTGTCTATCTCCACTGAGTTTATATATATATATATATATATAAACTCACCTCAGCTTCCTCCTAAAACCCAATAAAAGCAGACTTTGCTTTGTCTCTTAGAACTTGCCTATGGTTTCCTATAATTTGCTTGTCTTGAGTAGCGAATCCCTTGCTATCCAAAAATTAGTTTGTTTTGCCAGTAAAATAACTGGCTGCTTTATTTTTAAGGTTGAAAGAAATCTCTTAGATGATGAAAATGCTTTTTATATTGATCTGAGAAATGGTTATCAAGTGATAACCATTGTTAAAAGTCTTTGAGCTGTACACTTAATTTCATGTGAATTATTACATGTGAGTCATACCTAACAATATAAGGTTAATTAAAAAAATAAGCATATGATATTAATTAAGATTGGCTCTAAGAAAGAAGACAGTTCAACACTAGACATTGCTAAGAAGAGAGGAGAAAAAAGGTAACCCTTTCCGGAGGAATACACACAGCTATTTTCCTGTGATGAGATATATATGGTACAGCCTAAAGGCAGTTGACCTTAAGATGATACTATTTTTTACAAAATCATGTTCCAAAGTCAAGTGTAAATTTCATAAGCTAGTGCTTATCATTTTAATTCCTTCTTTCATGTAATGGAGACTACAAAACTGCACTTAAAGAGTCAAAGATTTTGATCATGGAGAAGTAACAACTTTAATTTCAGCATTGGTTAGGTCTTTTATAACAGAAAATATATTATTGAAAGCTTTTCTGAACTATTATTGCATGATATCGCTTATATGAGCTATCTAAAATAGGCAAACTCGGGTGCCTGAGTGTCCGTGTTTGGCTCAGGTCATGATCCAAAGGTCCTGGGATGGAGTCTTGCATAGGGTTCCCAAGGAGTCTCTTTCTCTCTCTACCTCTCCCCTTTGCTCCTGCTCTCTCGTGCACAAATAAATGAATAAGGGCAGCCTAGGTGGCTCAGTGGTTTAGTGCCACCTTTGGCCCAGGGCCTGATCCTAGAGACATGGGATGGAGTCCCACGTCGGGCTCCCCGCATGGAGCCCGTTTAGCTCTCTGCCTATGTCTTTGTACCTCTGTCTCTCATGAAAAAATAAATAAAATTTAAAAACAAACAAATAAATAAAATCTTTAAAATAAGAAATAAAATAGGCAAATTCATAGAAACAGATAATAGAATGGTGGTGGCCCAGTGCTGGGGGAGGGGCAAATGGAGAGTGGATGTTTAACAGGTATAAAGTTTCAGTTATGTAAGATGAATAAGTTCTAGAGATCTGTAGAACACCACTGTGCCTATAGTTAAGAATACTGTATTGTATGCACTTAAAATGTTGTTAAAGGAGTAGATCTCATGGAAAGGGCTCTTACTACCACTACCACAGCAAAACCTTTACTTAAGTAGTTGTAAGAAGAGGTAAACACATATTCTTTTAATGTGTGGAGATTTTATAAAACTTATAATTTATTTATTTTCTATTTTACTTTTGAGTCAACTTAGACTCAGAGAGATCCTTGAACTTTAAGAGTGCATATAGCTTAGAAGTGTTAAGACCAGAATTTAAAACTTGTCAGTCTAAAGACACAGTTTGCATTCTCAACTCATTAGGTTATCCCATGTCCCTTGACTATCCCGTGTCCCCTAAAAACACACTCACTAACAAATTGTCTTACTTAAACAAGCACAAATATTTTTAGAAAAAATGAAAAACTATTATTAAATATGGCAATAACTCTACCACAGTGGCCCTTTAATACTGATATCTGGAAATACCAAGAACCAAACACATGGTATAGAATTTATAAATCAGCAGACCCTCAAACTTAAGTGTATATAAGAGAATATTCATTTTAATTCATCCCCCCAGAGAATTCTTATGCAGGTAATTCACACTCTGAGACATACTGCTAAGGACATTTAAAAATTTATATCTAGAAACAGATCACATTTATTACATATGTGAAATTTCTCCCTTTTAAGTTTTTAAAATTTATTTACAGCATTTTTAACTTCCATTAAAAATATTCAACAAATATTTCTGAGAATCCACAAAAGGTAGAAATAGGAATGTAACTTCAACAGTTAATTCCACAATCAATACATACTTAGGAAAATTGTAATCATTACATTTTAATTTACTTCATATGGTGTAAATTTTTTCAAAGTGGTGTTAAATTTTTTCAAAGTGTTAAATTCTTCTTTGAAAGAATTTAAAGATTTATTTAGTTACTTATTTACTTATTAGAGAAAGAGCACAGGAGCAGGAGGGAGGGGCAGCAAGAGAGGGAGAGTCTTAAGCAGACTCTGCACTGAGCACTGAGCAGGACCTGGACTCCAGTCTGATCCCATGACTGAGCACTAAGCAGGACCTGGACTCCAGTCTGATCCCATGATCCTAAGATCACAACCTGAGCTGAAACCAAGAGTCAAATTTTTAACTGACCGTGCTACCCAGGGACCCTGAAAGAATTTAAAATTAAAGCTGGAGTAAAGTTGAGAGGGGTGAATATGCAAGATGTTCTTTGTTTGGAATTGAAGCCGATCTCTGGGATCAGGTATCTATAGCCAAGTGGATGGATGTATTGTTTTGTTTGTACTCTGAATCCCTTCACATTTATTTTTCTTAAAGTGTACCATGATTTTTTTTTCCGTCCTTCATTGCAAACCTCATTTTCAACCCATATAATTAGGGTGGGACTGTCACCACCCAGCCTAGGGGGAACCTTAATCAGTGGTTCAGAACCACAGTGAGCTGTGGAGTGGGAGGGTAAGAACAGGGACAGTCAAAAGCACAGAGGAGTCTGATAATGAAACTGATACTGAAAAGTTGAGTACAGAACAGAAGAGAACCAAGGAGCTGGGTGCCATGATTTTATCTGTTGGATCAAGTACCACCTGAGGCCAGTACCCTCTGGAAGTTCCAATTGTGTAAATAATGTATATTGTTTATTAAACAAGCAATGATGTATACATTAAATTTTCCAAACTTAATCATTTGGAATTGGTTTTGATAGACTGATCTATTTGTCTTGAGACTCAAACATTTTGAAAAAGAAATAAAGATTGTCTAATATTTCTATTTTAAACACTATAGCTAAAGGGCTTTAAAACACTATAAAGTTCAATTTGTGTCTATAATCTGAAAATAATTATTTTTCTTATATATCAGAAAACTTAGAAAAGTGTAATATGAGGTGAATAAAATATGGCATAAAAATTTATAATAAGAATACAGGCTGATGTTTTATAATTGTATATTGTTAGTGGCAGATAGAAGTTAGTAGAAGATGGAATGCAGGAGTTAGTAGGCAGATAGAAGTTAGCATCTCCTTCAGTTATTTTGTATCAGGGATAGTTTTAAAATTTCCTAAGCTGAAAAATTTCAACAAAATATAAACCAAATATAAGATTTGTATTTTTTGGACATTAACTCATGAGACAGTAATTTCATGTCATAGATAACTGAAAATAAACATATTATGTGCTGATATAAAGGTGTTTCACCAAAAAATCAGTGTTTGAAAGAGGATCTGTAAAAAAAAATCATTATTTAAAAACAAATAATTAAAATGATAGGAGTGTTTTGAATTATAAAACACTGCTCCAGAGTATCTTCTTCCCCTTAAATGTTTAGATGAAGAGCCATAACACTGAAATGGACCTCAGGAGCAAAAAGTCTATCTCCCAGTTCACATAGGTACCCATTTACAATCTCTACTTATAGGTCTTGAGTGAAGGAGAATTCACAGTGTCGTAAGGAAACCCATTTTTTGATAGAAAAATTTAGTTTTTAGACTATCCTTTCTTATAGTGTGACAAAATTGGTCTCCATGCATTTTCTTCCCATTCATTTACATTATTTCTTAGGAAGCTCCCTGGCCGGGGCACCGCTGTCTTTTAATTATTCCTTCCATATTAGGACTCCCAGAAAGTTCACCATCCTTGTCAACTTTCTTTTGGGGAAAAAAATCTTATTTTTTGATAAACTTATTACATTTCCTGACCTAAAACACTTAAAAAAACAAAACAAAACAAAACTTCTGGACTACATTTCTAGATTCATCTGAAGACTAGAAGATATTATAAGCCATTCAAATCCCAGTCCATCTCCTGTGCTTTCAGTCATCTCCTATGGTGTTTTATAGGTGCTTACCACTTTCCATCAGTTATATGTATGGCATATTTTTATCTCTTAATCTATATTGAAATCTCCTTTAAGACATTTAATCAATATTTGTTGAAAAAGAAAAGCTAATCATATTACATACTGTAATTAATTCATAAGCATCTGAGTTTTAGAATTAAGCTTAAAAAAAGCTTAATGACTCAGATTTTGGAACTCTTTTACTCAGAAGCTTCTTAGGAAATCATGTGAGTACTAACCTATTTTAACTATATTTCTTCCTAGTTATTACTCTTATATAGAAAAGTCAATGCATATCTATCTTTTATTCAGTCAGTTTTATTACCTTTTAAAACCTTCATTTGATTTCTTTCAATTTTCTAATGTGCCATTGTATCAATTGCAAATAATGATATTCTGCTACTTTCTATTCAATATCCATATATCTGTCTCATATCTTATGACATTTCTAAAATAAAATTACATAGTACTGCTTGTAGGCATCTTTGTTTTGTTGTAAAGTCTTAACAGGAATGTTCTCCAGATTTACCCAATTAGTAATATACTCTTACATGGCTAATAAAACATTTTGCAAGTTGAGAAGTGAAAAATATATATATATAATTAAATGCTAATTATTCTAAATAAAAAAGATACGTTCAAGAAATCCAAAGAGGAAAGTATGTACATTAGAAATCCCAGTACAGCAGAGATTTTGAAATAACATTATGTTTCAGAATGCTTGTTACATGCCATTTGTTCCTAAAAGTACAGGAAACCCTTTTAAATTGTTGAAGATGGTCTTCTCAAATGTGTGGGAAAAGATAGACTTGATTATTTCTATTAGTGGTAATAAAAGTAATCATTGTTAATGTTTACTGAGCATTTTCTACATTCTGGACACTAGTGTATAATTACTTTATGTGGAAAATTCTCCTAATAACTCTGTAAGATTATTATCTTCATATTATAGATGAGGAATCTGAAGCCTGGGGGGGGGGTTAAGAACCATTGTGCTGTGTCCTATTTCTGTTAAAATTGGAAGCTAAACATTAAACATTAGGCTGTCTACAAATTTAAGAATCACATTATCAAGAGTTAATATCTCTGAAAAGTAAAATGTAAGACCAATTGAATTTTCTTACATTGTAATTAATATACTGATTGGTGCATATCACATATAGTTTGAATGTGGGGGCTTTAAAAATTTCACTTCTGAAATGGAAAGGTGATAAGAAAAAAGAAAACAAAACAACAACCTGAAGAAAGTGGGATGGTTGTAAACATCCAGCTATAAACTCTTGCAATAATTTTGCTGATGAAAGCACAATGATTTCAAAATACCAACCTAATGAAAATTGATATAGTATAGTCTTACAAACCGAAAGACACCTAAACTGAAATGTCATAAGTGAAAGGTGATACCCAATGAAAGTTAAAAAGCAACTACTTGTTGGTCAAGCAATGAGATGATATAATCTATAGCAAGACAGCATGGTTTAGGTTGTCATGGTTTGAAAGTGGAACTTACTATCATTGAGTTATTTTATAAAATGATTCTGTACTAAAAATAATCTTCAGATTTTAGTTTTCTAAAAAGATTTGCATTCAGAGAAAGACTGTCTTGGCTTGCTAAAATTAGTCATCTGGACTATTTGGCACATACATCCTTTTGTGTAAACTAACAAAATGTCATCTGACTTATAAGTCAGTATCTTGTAAGTGTGGTTGAAGAGCCTGAGTCCCTAGAGAACAACTATGGTTTGGAAACAGCAAAGCTGAAGACTGCACTATATGAGTTCATCCGGGTATAAGCATCTCATGAGGCTCCTACTAAATGTCTTTTTCCTGTAATTATAAGAAATGCTTTTGAATTTGTAGTTGACCAGCCTGCAGCCTCTATCTGCTAGCATAAGCTTTGCTTCGAAAGAGCAGTTGAGTTCAATGTTGTAAGCAATTTCTTATACTTTCTGGTGGGATTGTCAATTGACTAACCTTTCTGGGAAGCAATTTAGAAATGTGTATCATCAGGAGCTTCAAAAGTTCATGCCCTCTGACTTAGCAATTCATCTTCTTGGAAATGTGTTTATTCTAATGATATTTGTAAAGGGGAAAATAAGGGGAGGAGAAGAAACTATCTGAATGTCCAGGTTTATAGAAATGGTTAAATAAAATTTGGTGTCAATAGATGATGGAATAAATACTAGGCAACTTATTAAAAATCATGATGTTGAAAATATTTAGTAGCATGAGACGATACTATACATATAGTTGGCAAAACAATGGGGGTAGAAAATAATACATATTTTATGTTTTTATTTCATCAAAACTCACATAAATTACTAGAAAGAAAAAGCTTAAATGTTTAATTATCTCTAAATAGTGGAGTCATGGATGGTTTAAAACAAACTCTTTGGGTTTTCTCTTTTCTTTTTTCTACAATCAGTATAAGAATATTTAAAAATAAGCCAAAGATACATCTTTTTAAAGGATTATATAAGCATTATTCTTAAAGGTTTTAGAAAGTATTCAATGTGATTTAAAAGTAAAAATACTCTTTTTTAAGTGTACTTTTTTCAGTTTAATTACTTATATTGCCTTTTAATATTGCTTGCAAATCAAATTAATAATTATTTATTAATACAATCATTTAAAAGCTTAAATTTAGATTTTAATGATGTTTCTGTTTATTGGTGTAAAGATATTCATTATTTAGAACTTTTCTTTTTTTTTAAACAAAGCGTGGAATAATTTATTATCTTGGTTAGATACAAATTTTCCCCAAGGCATCTGCTCATTTGGCTTACATTTCCGCCACTGAACCAGTGACTGAAATCCTCCCCAGCTGTGATTTATGATCTGTTTATATACAATCTGCCAGACCACTCTGCCATAAAGCTTGCAAGATTCTCAGGTCAGAGGAAAGTGAGGTAATACGGCCTATCCTAGACTTCCCTATATTATACTGTTTAGATCTTAGCAAACTACAAAATTGACCTTGGATATAAAAGAATGAGAAGTTATAAAATGAGCCCATATCTGGGGTTTTTGGAAACATTATTCTTCAGTGCTAGATTCAAGTTTTTAATAAGTTGTTGGGAGACAAATTTAAAATATGTACATCATACCATCACACTCTTAGCTTCTTGAAAACATGAGGATCTTTAATTGAAGAATAAAACAGCTGATGTGAAAACATAGTTATTTTAAAAGTATGACATATCATTTCTAAAAATGTATGGATGCAGTTTAAGAAATTAAGAGTAGGCAAAAATGAAACCATGCTTTCTAAGCCAGCAAAATTGTGATTAAATTTTCTTGAAAATTTCTTAAACAGAGAAATGACTACATAACCCGATACATGTAATTTTCATTTATCAAAGATGTACAATACTAGGTGGAAAGGCAAGGTTTTACTGAGATTTTGAGGCAATTTTAATGACAGCTTTAACTCTTTAAGAGGCTATTTATGGTGTTTTCACATAACAAATTATCTGCTAACTATGGTGCACATGTTACTTATTTAAATAATTTTTTTCTTTAATTACTGGCTTGAGATCTCAAACAACTAACCTATGCACATCTAACATCATTCCATGTTCTGTGAGGACATGGCTGCTCTGTATCATCATGTAAATGAATGAGTCCGTTCACTTGAGTAAATAGGGAGATTCAACAGTTAAAATTAGCTATAAGACTTTACTTACCAGGACATCATTGTAAAAAGTATATATATACATATATACTGCTCAGGTAATATACTATATAGAAAAATCAAAATAAATGATTTTTGTATACTGTGATTTACTTTTCAATAACTATTATTTGGTTACTTATACAATTGAAACATAAATAATAAAATATCTACCTCCTAAAATATTTTGCAGCGTTTTATTCCCTATCTTCTGATCTATGAGATACAGTGAATAGAAAAAATAAATAAATTCCGTCAAGAAAAAAAAAAACCTAAAAGAGATGATGTTATTGCAAATGTTAGTTAAAATTAATTGAGCATTTTGTACATGCCATGAACTATGCTAAATGCTCTACATAAATTATTTCTTGATTCTCACTAGAAAACCATTAGGCTGGATTAACTATTTCTTCAAATAAAGAAATAAGAGTGAGTAACTTGATCAAAGTAACCAGCAAGTCAATGACAGAACTAGGATGAAAATGCAGAGTAGTCAGAGAACTAGAGCATAATAAATAGGTCAAGAAATAATCAAACTATGAAGAAATTTATAGTAAAAAATAGAAATTAAGGGGATGCCTGGTGGCTCCGTCAGTTAAGCATCTGATTCTTGATCTCAGCTCAGGTCTTGATTTCCGGGTTGTGAGTTCAAGCCCCATATTGGGCTCCATGCTGGGTGTGGAGCCTACTTAAAAAAAAAATTTTTTTTTTTCCAGTGCCCTTATCTTAGAGATGAGGAAACTGCTGAGACCCATAGATAATAAATGATTCATTCAGCTTTCACATAGCTTTGTTAACTGACTGATAAAAGTAGGATTTGGTCTTTTAGTCTCTAGGAAGACATCATATCCACTTAAATCCACTCAATAAGCAGTGAGAAAATAAGAAACTGATAGAACATCACACAGCAGGCTGCCTCAGTGGGAAAATGATCCTAGACAATCCTCAATCAACTTGTAGTGATACAAGTTGGGGATTAAAAAAATAAAAGGTATATATTTTAAAATTTATTTTTATCCCATTATTATTTTTAAAATAATACTGGTAAAAGATCAATTGATTTTTATAGACATTTTTGGACAGAAAAATTTAAATTACATACTCATGAACAGCCTAGTTTCATTTATAAAAACCATGTCAGCCCAGCTCCAGAGATTATTTGGAAACATATTCTAGATACATTATTTCCTAGGTAAATATACAACAAACTTTTATAGCAGAAAAATATGGAGGATGATTATGTTTTAAATTTTATGAAAAAAAATGGGTGGTAGAGAGCTGGAAGAGAATGTCTCACAATATGCTTTATAAGTAGGTAAGAATTGTGAATGTGGACTTTATTTTTAAACAGGAAATCCACAGAACAATTGTAGCAGAAATCAGCAAAAGTGGAAAGCAGACAACTTGTTAAATCTTAGAAGAATTTGTCAAATTTGTGAGGCCCATTATCAGATAGGCAAACCTAGTGATCAACAGTCTATGGAACTCAAGGTTTTGTTCAATAAAGGTTTCTTTCTGGTACAGTTACAGTTTCTTCTCAAGTGCAGTCAACACTGAATAGAGACAAATGGTTCTATGGAATAAATAGTATTAATAAAACATGTATGTACTTCCTTGGGTGGAGAAGAGTCTATTATCTGAAGAAAATAAGTGGAACCAAATACTTGTTCATACTCAAAAACATATTTAAAGAGTTCTGGAATTGTTATATTTCTTAAAATGAATCAACGAGAAAACAAAAACATCAAAAAGATTATTATTAATCTTTGCAAGGGGTTCTAGACCTTACAACATGAGCATGGATATGCGCACACACAAGTTTCATGTTTTATGCTCACAATAATCTTATGGATTAGGGTAGGGCCAATATAATTATCTCTATTTTATATGAGATTGTTTCAGAAAAGATAAATGATTTGCCTGAGGTCACAGTGGTGATAAAACGACCCCACAGGCACCTGGCTGGCTCAGTTGGTGAAGCATGTTGCATGTTGCTCTTAATCTTGGGGTCATGAGTTCGAGCCTCACGTTGGGCATAGAGATTACTTCAAAAACAACAGCAACAACAAAAACTGAAAAAAACCTGGGATCCAGCTTATATTGCTATCAAGTTTTTCCTCTTACAACACAGTATATGTTTTAGGATATGGCTAGAAACAAACTCTCATTGAATATGAAAGCAAGCTCAGAAAATGATGCAAAAATATTATTTTAAAGAAAAAGCGAGGCTCCTGGGTGGCTCAGTCAGTTAAATGTCTGCCTTCGGCTCAGGTCATTATCTCAAGGTCCTAGGACGGAGTCCCCTGTTAGGTTCCCTGCTCAACGGGGAGTCTGCTTTTCCCTCTGCCTCTCTCCTCTGGTCCTGAGTGCTCTCTCTCTCTCTCTCTCTCTCACATGAATAAATAACATCATTAAAAAAAAAGAATGCAAAGATTAATCTATAATCTTTATATTCAGTTTAATCTATAATTAAACTGACCTATAGAGGTCAGTTATAAATTATAAAACATATGTGTTCCTGAGAAATTATAAGCAAAAGTAAAATCCTACATTAATCTCTCTTATTACAAAATTGATTTATAAAATGCGGGAAATATTCTGTGATATTTATTGATGTTTTCTCCCTCCACCTACAGAACTTTACACCCTGCAATCTTTTCTCATCTAGAATTCTAATTCTAGTCCTTCTACTATGCCTTAGGGGAATGGATGACATGATAAATAGAAATAATGGTCAGATCCATGTCTTTTGAGCTTTAAAAGTAAAGTCTAGTCATCAAAATAATAAATATATATATATATATATATATATATATATATATATATATATTTGGAAATATGGTTGGCTAGGTAGATGAACTTATTCCTCTGTTCTATCTCTCCTGTGCCACCAACATCCTGGGCAGAGTCTTCCTCTACAGGGAAGGAAGAGAGTTGCTTGTACAGACAAGCATGGAGATAGTCTCCAAGGTGAGTGCATACAGTCCTCTCCAGGCCAAATCCTGAGAGTCATCTTTGAGTGGGATAAGGAGGTACTTGGGCCTCAGTTCTTGGGAGAAATTTAGGTAAGCATCAATCCTTGACAAAGTCCTGCCCACCTAGGCATTCAGAGGCATCTTGGGAGAAATCAGGTGAAGGAGATACCTTATGATGCCACATCTTAACCTTTCTCCAGGTTCCCCAACATTACTCTGCTGACATCATTTAAATTTCAGACATTTAGATAAAACTCTGGATAAGAGGGGAAGTTATATATCTTGAACATGTGGATTTGTGGCATGAGAATTGTCACATTTTATATTATTCCATATATTTTAAGAGCCTCACAGAGTATTTCACTACAGAATTCGTGGAAGGATTTGAGCAGGAAATGTAGGTCACAGAACATGCTGTGGGATTCTAAGCATTATGCTTCTTGAGAATTTCAGTTTAAACTTGAAATTCTCAACACAATTGTATAGGCTCACTATTTCCAAACAACACAAAGATAGATAATGACACTGACAATAAATAATTTTTGTAACTTCAAAGATTCATCTTAAACTTAACAAATGTTATTTTTATAATGTAAACAGGATTTTTTGTGCATGAGGTTCACTTACATCTGTTTAAAAATTAAAAAAAAAAAGTTTTAATTGGTGTCTAAAGGTAGGTCCATAAGTTAGAACCAATGACATAATGTGAGTTATTGTCTGTAAAAATAATCAATTGCAAGAGTTTCTTCAAGAAATTAGATGTAGTCTAGTTTTATGGATATTAAAATGGAGTTCTCAACTAAGTAAGCCCTTATCTGATTGAAACTTGAATATACGAATCTTTGGGTTATTAAATACGGTAGATAAAAGTCTAGAAAGAATATAAGAATGTGTCATCCTCATCCAGTATAATGGGTTACTTGATTAATTTC
Organism: Canis lupus dingo; assembly: GCF_003254725.2. Classification (NCBI taxonomy): domain Eukaryota; kingdom Metazoa; phylum Chordata; class Mammalia; order Carnivora; family Canidae; genus Canis; species Canis lupus. The sequence continues at coordinate 12,779,427 of NC_064255.1, forward strand.
TTAATCCTATCATTCACAGAGTCTCTTTCTCTCTCTCTCTCTCCATATATATTTAATGTGCCAAAAATTATCAGTTCTTACATTTCAATAATATATAAAATAAAATTTCTGATGACAGAGCTTACACATTAATTCAATATTTTTTTGGGGGGGGGCTGCAACTTAAAAAAAAAGATGCCCAATGAACGCACACAAATACATACTCACACATATGCACATGTAGATGACTCACACACTGGCATGTTAAATGTTCTGAAAAGGCTTAGAGGAAATAAATCAAAAAGGTTTTCAAACTTCTTTAACCCAGTGATTTCAAACTTTACCGCAGTGATTACAAACATTTTCTGCCCCACCCTCTCCGCCACGTGTTAGTGTTCCCGCTTGATCCTTTTGGAAAGTTAGATGTAGTAAATTCTAAAGAAAGAAATTTCTTAAAAAAAAAAAAAAAAAAAAAAAAAAGAAAGAAATTTCTTTCTCTAGCGTAGGTAAGAATATTTCTTCTAGCTCTAGTGGTGTAAATTTCCCATAAATACACCAATATCCTTTCCTAGTGTCCTTAACATTCAATCAACTTCTGATCTATAATTTGATAATTATGTTCATTTGTCTAAGGAGTAAATTTATTCACCAATATGGAGGGTCCTAGGCAAATGGCCAGGACTGATAAGTTTGCTGGATATTCTTTCACAATAAATTGGTAATTGGCATTGTTATTTATAATTCAGTCTCCTCTGGGCTTGGTGAGTGGGAATCAGTGTGAACCAATCTCCTAAAATTTGACAACATTGAATTTCTGAACCTGCAAAGCCTATGACTGGATTCTGGATTTGGCTCATGTCCAGGCATCAGGATGTACCTGGGCTCCAGGTCTCATTGCCTGTGTGATCACTTTGCCTTTTCTACTTACTTACCTGTTTCCATCACTCCCTCTCCAGACCATGAATTACTCGAAAATATTAATGATACATCTTTAATTCATCTCCAGTTCTCCCTACCAACAAGTTTCTTCCCTTCACCCACTGCCTAAATTAGCCTTCTCATTGTTTCTCACCTGTGCCTCTTAGCCTGTCTCTCCTGCCACCAATGATATACCGAAAATGTCCACCAGGCCATTATTTTCCTGCTTAAATAGCTTCATTAGTTCCTACAGCATATATGATGCATTTTAACCTCGTACTTACCTTTCATTTTACAAAATATTGCAGTCTTCACTAACCTCCCTAATCTAAATTTGATCCTTCCATTTTTCCTTTTTTTATTTTTCACTACTCACTCTCATTAGCATAATTTGGGGGCAGAATTGTGTGTGTACATGTGTATGTGAGTGTATTTAATTATATCTACAGGGTGACTCTTACAAGTATCTAATCAATATGATATGGGCACAGCCCAGTCAGAATTGATGTGAGATTGGGGAAGGGCTGAGGAAAAGTGCTAGGAGGCCAGAGGAATGTGGGATTGTTCAGGAGACTGGCAACGGCAGGGAAATATTTCAAAATTCTAACAAGTAAAATGGCTGTGCTAGGATGTACCAGATGAATATTATTATCCCTGGATTGCCCAACTACAAAAGTAGAGTATATGCTAATGAGACCAATTAAGCATTTCTGTTTCATCGGGCATCAGATTTCCTCGGCCTAGAAAATGTCTCTCTGAAGCGGTGGGAACTCAATCAGCATTTTTGAATTGATTTCAATGTGGCATACAAAGCCTTCCATAATCTGGTCTCTGTTTGCTTCTCAGGTTTCAAGCATATTAGTTTCTGAGTGGTGCTCTGCTCTTCAACCAGAGAGAAAAATATGTAGTTCCTTTCAGAAGCCATGTACCATATATCTATGCCTTTGCCTGTGTTGTTCTGTCTGGCTGGAAAATTGTTCTTTAAGAGACTAACAATTGCACATCTCTAAGACTAAGGCCACACACTATTTCATCAGGTAAATGTTTCTGCCACTGTGCCCCCCATTTCCCAAACCTGCCATCAATATGCCTTGGGTGTTCCTCCTCTGTTTTTCCTTAGCATCCTCCCAATCATCTATTATAGCAGTTTCTACAATATTTTTAAATAAACTGTTCCCTTACCTAATGCCTTTCTTATGATCTCCTGAAGGGCAAGAACCATTGTTTGTATAACCTGTATACTCAGATTTTAGCTCAAGGCTGAGTATACACATACTGTTTAAAAAATAGTTGATATAATTACTCAATAATTACCACTTATGAGCAATATAATATAGGTCTCTACCCACAATGTGGTTAGAATTAATAGTAGTGCATTTCTCTGAATTTAGAGATGATAGAAGCAAAAGGATGAGGAAAAGGAAAAGGAAATATATTAAGTTTCCAAACCTCTAAATACTGCAAACATATTAGGTTGAAAATCATATTTATTCCACAAATAAATTTTGCTCTGACCATCCTGTGTTTTAAACACTGTAGAATGTACTGCATTCAAGAAGGTAAACTTTCAGTTCACCACTGTAATGCCATTCCTTACTATGTCCACATCCTGACCTCATTTATATTGCCTGCCATTAAATCAATGCTTTTTAATTTTATTATTTTTTAAAGATTGTATTTATTTAATTGAGAGGGCTGAGGACAGGTGAGGAGAGGGGCAGAGGGCGAGATAGAATCCCAAGCAGACTTCACGCTGGGTGTGGAGGCTGACATGGGACTTGGTCTTGTGACCTTGAGATCATGACCTGAGCTGAAACCAAGAATCAGATGCTTAATTGACTGAGCTACCCAGGTACCCCCAATTCAGTAGTTTTGATTTGAATGTCAATTGGCAACATCTATTGAAATAAGATAACTATTATACTAGGTTAAAAAAACACATTATACGTAAGCTTCTTTTGCTACAAGAAGCAATATGAGAGATGAAACTCTGTAGTTTGGTATTTCAGTAGGTAATGGCTTTTGTGAATTTGGAAAATATTCTAGTTACACATCTGTTTTGGAGTTTTACCTTCTCAGCAAAAGCAGCTAGGTTGATATATTAGGAGTTTATATAAACTGTAAGAGAATACTAATTAAATCCCTTTTAATTCAGGGCCTGGAATAACACTTCTGTAGAGTGCAATGTGCACCCTGTATTTGTATACCAGCCACCAAATAAATACCATCAATCATTTAACTTATTTGAAATATAATTTATTGAGTTTTCAAATGAATGAACTTCTTAAAAATTCTATTTTGTTTCTGTTTTCTTTTTTTAAAATTCTAACTATTTTGTTGGGTAAAGCAGATAAATTAAATCAAAAGTCACCAAAACAGAAGAAAAAATTGTATTTTAATTGTGATCAGCACCATTATACCATTCTGAAATATCAGTGGGAGGGTGTCAAAAATGATGGGTATTCCATGTTTACAGAAGGCTCTGCCTGTGGCATGCTGTGTGTTTTTGTGATTCATTTATCTCTGGCTTTAATCTGTCATAGTGTGAGATATTACAAATGTGATTCTGCATGACAGAATAATGAAACACTAAGAAAGACTTTGTTTAATGACTTCTGCATAAGAATTTTTCCAGAAAAAGTTATGAATACATATACGGAGCTGTGTTGGTTATTCGTTTTTTTTTTTTTCTTTTCATTATTTCAAAAATTCTCCCATAACAAATTCTTAAGGGGAGACTATCAATTTTACAGTAAAATTTTGTAGGTAAAGTTTTCTCTCTGTATTTGAATATTTGAGTCTTTCCAAGGAATTATTTTGTACCTAGATATAAGTATGGAAGCAGAGGAGAAAATGTTCTAAGGGCACCTGGGTGGCTCACTCGCTTAATTAGCATCTGACTTTTGACTTCGGTTCAAGTCATGATCTCGCAGTTGTGAGATTGAGCCCCCCAGAGGGCTCTGCATGGAGTCTGCTTCAGATTCTCTCTCTCACTTTCTCTTTCTCTCTCTCAAATAAATAAATAAAAATAAAAACATAATATTCTAACATTTGTAGTGACTTTAAAATGAGAAGTACCCTTAAAAATCCTTCTGGAACTTTAATGATAGAGGTGACAACGGTAAGGATGACCAAGATTATTCTGATGCATTAAAAATCAGAAAAGAAAAAGAAATAAAATTTAAAAAGGAGAATATAAAATGCCATTACATAACTTGTTTTACTTTTTCAGGAACATTAAAGATTCAGAATTTGAACTAAATTTGTAGTCAGTTTCATTATTAACTAAAATTACACAAATCCATGTAATTCTATGATCAGATTCTTGAATTATCAGAAAGTTTGGTAGTACTTCACTATATTTTACTTCTCTAACTGCTAATATCATACTCTTTGAATTTAAAAGTAAATTGCAAGGCAGCCCCAGTAGCTGAGTGGTTTAGCATTGCCTTCAGCCCTGGGTGTGATCCTGGAGACCCAGAATTGAGTCCCAGGTTGGGCTCCCTAGATGGAGCCTGCTTCTCCCTCTGACTGTGTCTCTGCCTCTCTCTCTCTCTCTCTGTGTGTGTGTGTGTGTGCCTCTCATGAATAAATAAATAAAATCTTTAAAAAATAAAATAAAAGTAAATTGCACATATATATTTTTAAATGGGCAGGTCCCAGACCATTGAATCAAAGTTTTTCATCATATAGATAAAAAAAAAAAAAAAGTGAGGTCCAGAAAGCTTAAATAACATATTCAAGGTCACACAGCTACTTAGAGGCAAATAAAGGACCATGATCCAGACCTGTGGACTCCCAGTTCAGTTTTTCTTCCAGCGTTTAATCTTTTCTTCAGTTTATTATTGTTACTATCATTGACTTTATGACTTTGAACTTTAATTCAAAATAATCTTCAGCAATCTGATGCTTACTGGTATTAAACAGCCAGATGGGGAAGCCACTGAATTTATCATCTTGGTAAAATATAGCAAAAGATAAAAATGAATATGAATGGGAGAAACACTAATGGTAAAACATTGTAATTGCCATTTAAACAAACGATTAGAAAATGTCTAGACTGATGTTATTGTACTATATTTCCCAAAGTTTTCTTCTGAATTATTAAGCATAATTTATTTCCTATAACTGATTTTTAAAAAATGAGAGAAATGTGAAACATCAAAGTTGACATCCATTACACAATGAATGCAAATATACATTTATCATAATGACCTAATAGATCATTTGACAGTTATTTTAAGAATTCAGCTAATAAAATTCTAGAGCATACTATACTCCTTTTTTGGATGTTGAAAAGAAATATTTTTTTTTAAGTGGAAAGAGAACATGATGGCAATAGGAAGTTATATATATATCAGTATATTTAAGATATGATATTACACAATTTATAAATTGCAGCTTTATAAATTGCATCTTGTATTAAAGGGGCCGAAGCCATGTTTTGATGTTTGACTGCTGACAGATTTCAAGTCCCACTGCTCCCCTTCCTCTTCAGCCACACATCTGAGCAAGCTAATTAGCAAAGCCTGAGTTCTTCTTCCTTTGGCACTAGTGGAAAGTTGAAACTATTTAAGCACTGGCATGAACACAGGAATCCTCACACCACTACCAACCTATTACTACAATAGAACTCCAAAGCCTCTCTCCTTTCTCTGCTGTCTCATGCCATTTTGGACCTGTTTGGAAGCTTGTCCTTCTCTTCCCAGAAAGCCTCCTTATGTGACAACAAAAAATTTCATATTCCCATATTGTTTGTGTGGTACCATCTGTCTCAAAATCCAAACCAACTAGGGTAACCTCAACAACTGGTGCAGTGAGGAGGTGTCCAGGTGATGAATAACATGACTGAGGGGCTTTCTTCTCTTGCTTTAGTTTAGTAACTGGCTCTTTTACCTGCTAGCAATCTTGCACTTTGAGCTATGCTGCTTTGCGCTGTATTTGCTAAGTTCTACACAATTTTTATCAGAGATTTAATCAACCTACACCAGAAATTTTGACAACTGGCATTTAGAAACAGGAGTTAAGGCCTTCCTTAAGGCTATCAGAATACCATGGTACCATCTCTGGGATGTGTCAAGCCTGATCCAATCTGGTATGCTTCATGTAGAATTGTATGTCTTTATTCCATCATAAACTGTGACTAAGGCAAAGTTCAGAGGAATAATTTAATGTTGTGACTGTTGGCTGTGAGTCTCAACCAAGCATTGGTCTTTCTTCCATAGAATTTTCAGTAAAAGTACTGATATCTTGTGCAATTTATGGGGCTGGTGGGTAGCCAGTTGTGTGGAAGAGCGGTTATGATGGACCATGCTGAAGTCTACACTCCTAGAAGCAGATGACTCACTAAGACTCCATGAAAATGCTTTTTGCTATCACTGCTCCCCAGACTTCTTTGTAACAAAGATGTTCATCCTTAGGCTTATATAGAAAAACAACAACAACAACAACAACAACAACAGCAACAACAAAACACACTTAGGCATCTATGTGCAAAAATTAAAGAGGTAATTAAAACTCTACTTAAACTATGGATCCTTAAACCCTATAAAGAAACAATCATTACAAGGGAAGCCCCTACCCCTCATGTTCTAGATTTCACACTCTCTAGACAAAAAATTTTATAAATTTGAGCAGGGTAAAGAGGTTCCCCCTCTAGTTAACCATTAAACAAACAAAGCAGATACAAGGTGAATAGGAAACAAAAAGCTGAAAAAGAGATCCACAATTAGACCCAATTAGAAATTCAAAATTTACTGCAAGACTTTATAAAGTGAAAATATAAAATGTCCCTAATTGTCTGTTGCACCTCTACAACATGGATTTTGAATTAACTTTACTATCTATTGAGATGAACCAACTGGCAAACTTTCTTGGCCTTATATCGTTTTAGAGCTCAAATTATAGTTAGTCCTGGGGATTTCAGTAAATTTAGAGCTTGTAAATTTAGGCATACCCTACAATATAAAGGAGTTAAGAAATATATAAAATAGCGAACAAGGAAGTATGCCTTATCTTAATCATCAGAATTATTGCCCTAATTTTCCCATAGTGGTCATGGAAGCTCTAATCAAAAACGTACTAAGTTAAATTATGTGTTTGGCATTTGCCAAAGGCTTGACAAATTGAGACACCATGGACCTTTTTCCATAATTAAAATAGTTAATATAGCCCAATATAAGTTAAAACAGAGCTTCCAAAGATTGAAACACATTATAAAATACTTATTTAGAGAAGGGGCATTTATTCCCAATATTTCTCCCTTTAATAGCTCAACTTGGCTGTTCTTAAACCTTGGAAAAGTGAATGGTATTTCATAGTGGATTACTGTGGTTCTGTGTTTCTACCCATTAAGGGTCTCATAATCAATATTATCGAAAGTACTGCTTCGTCCAATCGTCAGCTGGTAAATATTTTGCTATTTTGCTATTACTTCTTAGTTGTTTAATACCAATTTCCACAGACTCTCAGCCACAATTTGCCTTCAGCTATGATGGAATATAACACTTTTTGACTTCAGCTTTGAAGGGATACCTCTACCTGGATACCCATAAGGTCTTTAATAGCTCGATCATTGCACAGATCTTTGTAGGCAAAATTAGAAGTGTGTCCAATTTTCTTGAGGAGCACAGGTGATGATATTACACTGATGACATCTTCCTTCATGGAGATTCATTTGCCACAATAATTTAAGACATATGAGGATCTCACAAAAGGGGGAGATTTCATTTCCCCACACATAATTGAAGGCCCTGTCACCTTGTTTAAATCCCTATGGATTACTTGGTCAGCCAAAAGCCACTCTGTTCCTTACATCATTGGAAAACATTTTTTTTTAATTTTATTTTTAAGTAATCTTTACACCCAATGTGGAGCTTTAGCCCACAACTCTGAGATCGAGAGTCATATGCTCTACCAACTGACCCAGCGAGGTACCCTAGGAAAGAAATATTGACCCCTTATGTTACCATACTGTTAAAACCTGCTAAACAGTCTTTTAGGAAATCTTCATTTTAAGGCAACATACTCCTAATTTATAATTTTACTTAAGCCCATTTATGCTGTGACTAGTAAACTGGCCTACCTTGAATGGGGTCATCTACAAAAATGTCTTTAGACTCTTTCCAAATTATAATACAACAGGTATTGTCCCTCAGAGACTCTGTTACTCTAGAGACTTTAGCAACTTCCTCTCATGGCTCTTGAAGTCTCTGAACCACCTATAATAGCCAGAAGTTGCCCTTGAACTTCTGGTACTAGATGATTTCCCTCTAAGCTCCATGTCATATGCCATTATAGTGGCAATGCTACATACTGGGATCTCTGGGAAACAGAGGTTCTCAAAGCCTCTGAATCCATAGCTCTCTGGATATATTCATCTGCCCATTGTGCCTTGGGTCATGGAAGTATACCTTGCAAGCTCAGTATGGCCACTAAGCCCTCTTTGCTAAGAAGGGAAGTAATACTACATATTAGAGCTAAACATAGGTCCTATGGGCTACCCCACCTGCATGAAGGTATAGCTTTTCTGGTCCTTAATTCCTTGCCAGATGCCATGTTTTTGCAGACGTTTCTCTTCATTTTGTTTTGTTTTGTTTAAAATATTTTATTTATTTATTTATGAGAGACACAGAGACAGAGGCAGAGACATATGCAGAGGGAGAAGCAGGCTCCTCACAGGGAGCCTGATGCGGGACTCAAACCCTGGACCCAGGATTACACCCTGAGCCAAAGGCAGACACTCAACCACTGATCCAACCAGGTGTTCCTTTTCTGAACCCCTTAGTTACCAGAGTAGCTTTTTGGGATCGACTGAGTGACTAGCAAAGGGAATCTGTGTATCTTACAGACCAGTATAACCAAGATCATCGACATAATTGAACACCCTGGAAAGTTGCTGTTTTTAACACTTTAACCAAGACATTCCTGATAAAAGACTCAATGATCAGTACAACTGCCCAAATTCTGGACAGTCATCCTTATACTGGATGCCCTGGTCAGCAAACAGCCCCAGCTGAATGTGTTTTAAACTCGGGCCACTGCCGACTGTCTGACCATGTGGTTCAAGTCTGTACCTTATGAGATAAAAATTTCTGGGTTTCTTATCTCAGACATACTCCAAATACAAATGAATGCTCCACATATCTCCACCACATACTAAAGCCACAATACTAAGGCTTCATGAAGACACTTCATATCCTTTTCAGAGTTCTAGTTATTGACAGTGATCAATGCAATCATTTCACTTTTCACAATACAAAACGCTGAGCTCTGCAACAACACATTCAATGGAAATTTTGTGTCCCTTACCAAGCTCTGGGTGCAAGTGATATTGTGGCTTACACAAGTTAAAATATGATACATTTCACTTACCAGTCAAACACCAAGAGTGAATTGTGATAAATTCTGATACATTTTTTATTTAATTATTGGCAAGTTTCAAGCCATACCCCTTCCACTACTCTTTTTGCCCCCTATTTGGGGCAAGCTAATAAGAAACCCAGGGTACACTCTCCTTTAGAACAATTGGGAGTTTCAGACCTCATAAGCCTTGACCAATATGTAGGTGCTTTCACTCCAGCATCATAATAAAGCCCAAAGCCAGTCAGCTTTCTTTGTTTCCTTAAGCAATTTTGGATCTGACTGAATCCAGTTTTGGATAGTGCCTTGCTCTTCCCAGAAAATCTTATTATTTGAGTAATAAATCTTTTCATACCTTCTTAGTGCATGTGTGGTGTCATAAGTCTTGACATCCAAATCAAATTCAGATGGGAGATCCTGGTCTAGCTGGTGACCAAATACAGTTTCATCTAATTATATAAATAGTACTCAAAGAATTAAATAATATAAATATAGATACATATAATAACGATACTTTCCTTACTCTAAAATGTTGGGCTCAAAAATAAGGGTTTCCTCTCTTATAGGTACAAAATTAACATACACATTTCTGCATATTGACATTAATAGAACCTTTCATTTTTAAAAAGGAAGAGAGTACCCTTTCCAACTGTTCTATATCTAACAAATGATGATAAAGAGTAAATATACATTGTGAATAAAAACACATTTTGTGAACATTTGTCATTGCTAGACAAGTACATTCAATATTTACAAAACACTAATCATTGATTTTGATGCACTATTAAAAAAATGAAATGTCATTTATTTTAAATATAAAATATACAAAGCCTTTATTGACCGAAAAGAGTTTATTTACTGAAAATTACACCAGGAAAAAACAGAATGCCAATGAAATGATTTACTGACCTAATGAGCATACAAAAATAATCTCAAAACAATTTGTCACTACAATTTGGGGAAAATTAGTGACAATAAATTATTGAATTAAGTATAAAGTTAGGTGATGACAACATAAATTATGTAAGGGATGCTGAATAAAATAGATCATTGAAAACCACCCAGATATAAGATCAAAAGATAAATGATCAGAAAAGTGTCTGATTTTCAAGAAGAATGTACATAGAATAAAAGAATGGCTGCTAGTTTTAATACAAAAGATGAGAATAGTTAACTTTCCATCTACAGGTTAAAACTACAGCAGTACATATTAAAAAGTACAGAAACTCACAAAAAAATAAACACATGTATGCATATATAGAAAGTGTGTGTGTGTGTGTGTATACATCTTAGTTTCAATCCATTGTTTTTGCTTTTTTCCTTCTAAATTCTAAGAAGACCTAAATTTTTAAATACTACTTTTTATAGACTAACAATACAGAAATGTGAAAGATACGATTGCAGAAGTAAATTGCATTTAACAATCATTATGTAATTACCTAAGTCTATGAGATGGAAAAGAAATACTGAATTTAATGGATATAATAAGAATTAATGAAATATTCATTATCTAATCATTATCAGTGTTTATAATATAATATTATGGTAAAGTTTGAGAAAAAAAACAAAACAAAAACAAAAAACCCCACAGCTGTAACCCCATTATTGTAGTCAACAATCAAGGGAAAAATGTTTCTAAATTGATCTTGATGAAAAATACTACCATGAAAAATAGGAAATATAATGATTATGAGCAAGAAACAAATATAAAATATGTGAAAGTAAGAGAGAAATTAAAGGTGATATTGAGTAAGGGACAGGCAGGGTTAGGTAGGGAGGCAGGAAATCAGGTTCACAAAAATCCCAAAAATGTGGATATGAAAGGAAACCAGAGATAAATAAACCAGACCATCCAGTCCCAGGTGCAAGAAGTGGGGTCTTGTTATAACAGCTACTTGACCAACAGAGAATTACTGGACCCTAAAAAGGAAGTAAGTCATTGAAGGTGTTATCATTGCTCCTTATTCAATGGTGATATCAATAGATAATGTGAAAAGGATTTAGGTTTCCTGGTTAGTTTTCAATAAAAGACTAACCCTACAAGCCCTTAGTGGCAACCCTGTCTGGACCCCTCTCACTTCTGAGAGCTTTCTCTGTTTCTTCATTTAATAAACTTTTATCACTGTACTCACTCTCCTTTGTCAGGAATATTCATTCTTCATTTCCGTGAGACAAGAACCTAGCTCTCCCATTTCAATGTCAACTACTTAAAGCAAAACAAACCAAAAACCTTCCTCCCAACAATACAAAAAGGTTTTAGTAACTCTCTGTGACCATTGTACAGAGTAGACCAGTCTGACAACTTTGTGTGATTCAGGAACTCATGAATTTGAAACCTATACAAGAAAGAGACTACATCAACAATGGAAATAAAGAGAGGGCAGATTAACTGGGAAAAGGAGGTAGAAAAACCTGGAAATTTTTTCATGAATACTTCCAAGATTCTACATCTGTAAGCTGATCTTGGGGAAGAGTAAGCTTTGTACCTTAATAAATACGCATTGAAGCCTTTCAAGAGGTGGAACTCTGTGGGAGGCCAAACATAAAATTAAGTCACCATAGACTGTTCTGGAAATCCTCACAGCGATTTGCATGTTGGAATTCTCCAAGAAATCTAAATGTCAGCATGTATTCTACACAGCTAATATTTGCTACATGCTTAATAGAGTAATTTTTGTCAAGATTTTCAAAATAAAACTGTGTTAATATAGTTCAACCTTCTCTAGTGGGTTGAATAGTGTCCCTGTCCAAAAATTTGTATCTACCCAGGAGCCCAGAATGTCATTGTATTTAGAAGGGTCTTTGAAGGCATAACTAATTAAATATTAATATGAAATCATACTAGATTAGGATGTCTTTATAAGAAAAGAAGATAGAAATACACACAGCAACAGAGGAGATGCATAAAATGGGGCAAAGGTCTTGTGAAAACAGGCAGAAATCAGTATGTGGCTACAAACCACAGGTCAAGGGTTGCTGAAAGCTACTAGGAGCCAGGAAGAAGCAAGGAAAGATTCTTTCCTAGAGCCTGCAGAGGGAGTGTGGCACTAATGATAACTAATGATCTCTTTCAGAGATCTTGTTTCCAGAACTGAAAGAATAAATTTTTGTTGTTTAGCCACTGAGTTTGTGATTTGTTAGGGCACCCTCAGATACTAGTACATTCTCTTTTATAGATAATCCCTGGAATGTAAGGAATAGGTGACTGAAGGGAAATGAGGGAGGGAGGATGGAAAGGAATAATCATTTCAAAAAAGTAATATTCCATGTGAAACTAATTTAGGTATTATATTACTAGTTATGAATAATTTCTTCCAAATTATAGTTTATTTATTTTGTTTAAAGATTTTATTTATTTATTCATGAGAGACACACAGAGAGAGAGGAAGAGACACAGGCAGAGAGAGAAGCAGATTCCATGCAGGGAGCCTGTGCTCAACTGCTGAGCCACCCAGGTATCCCCAAATTATAGTTTAAAGAGGCCCATCAATATATTTTTTTAATCCTATCTCCTTAAATTGCTTCAAACATCTTGTTTTGCCAACTGGTCCATCTAGGATATTTAATTTTGCCCCATAGAGTATGCCTTTCTCTTGGGCTTTAAAATAAAAGCTCCATTATTTTCTATCCTAAGAGAAAACAAACATAAACGTTAGCCTCTGACTTGTACTCTACCCTGCTGTTGTCCTAGCTCCTTTTGGTTTTTCTCAGCTAGAATTGCTAAAATAGAAGTCCATAACGTTTATTCTTGAATATTTCTAATTCTTTCCTCTCTACAACTTGATTTTGGCTGCTGCACTCTAGGTATAAAAACATATTAATAAAAATATTTTTCCTCTTACAAAGTCAACAGTTCTCCCACATTCTAAGGCATCTTATCTATATCAAATTCAAAATTAAAAATATGCATTGCATGTTTTGGCACTTAAAAATAATGCATTACATGAAGACTTAAACAATGAAATAATAAAGGGGAAATAACAGATAATTAAAAACTGAAAAATGAAGGTAAAATAAGACATATTTTATTAATAGAAAAGTAGGGTATTTTTTAATCCCCAAATCCAACTGAAATAGTCTAACTATTAATGTCAAAAAATGTTACTCAATGATCCAGAATTATTATATTTCTACATATATAAAACAACTGTAATCCTACAACGAATATCACCAAAGTGACCCTAATATCTGAAGTGCAAATGAAATCCAATGATGCTCATGAAAGCTTTAGGAATTGACAATTTTCTTATCTATAAAAACTGAAAGACAGGAATTGACTGACAGAATAATAGTCATTCAATTAACCAGTAAAGTAAGATCGTATTATGTTCACATTCAACTGATATGAATTCAGTTCTACACTGGGCAGATGTAAATAAATGAAAGTAATTTGGTAGTACATGACCTATACAAAATCAAGCCAGTTCATCTGGTATTATTTAAAGAAACTGTTACCTGCTCTGACATTAAAGGAAAAATGTCCTGTTAGAACTATTCAGAGACTATTTGGCTTATGCAAAATTATGTAAATGATTTTATGGGTGAGTTAAGGGATTTCATGTGTGCTGTTGATGATATGTGATTTTCTCCTTACATAACAACTGTAGAACCTTACCCTTTGTAAAAAATGCAATTCCAATGAATGAATTGAGTGTATTTGATAGATATTATGCTAAATGATTAAAAAGTAAAATTCTAGGAGCATCACATATAAAAGATACAGAAGAAGGAATGGTTATAATCTGAGATAAGTGACAAGAAGAGAAAAAGTGAGAAATGATATGTTAGGAAGTGATACCAAAAAGTCATAAAACAGCTCAAAGTGGCAACACAAGGAAACTATGAGAACGAGAGGAAGAAGAAGCAAAATAGAAATTTGATTTGTAGATACCCGATGACTAATTCTTGATCATCTCATATTCAAGAGGCAGAAGTACAAATAGCAAGAAGTCCATGATTACTATTTATTTAATTCATCTACTCTGCTACCGGAAAATTTTAAGGTATCATTATTAGGTGATAAGATATCGACTGGCGATGTAAAACACAAAATATGTGTTTTCATGCTTGAATTACATAACATAAATATTTCGTTTTTAGCCATACTAATCTTAAGACCCTAATGAAACCAGCAATTCAGGTCATTTTATTACATAATTTTTCATAAGTGGCAGTGAGGTATTCACAAATGTGAACATAAAAGTGTATGTGCATGTATATCTGTGTGTATAGGATTTAACTGTGTTAGTATGTCGATCGCTTACATATATTATATCATTTAATTATAAACTAACACTATGAGGTAGACATTTATCGCCTCTATTTCAGAGATGAGAAAAGTATAATTCAGGTCAGTGATGTGACTTATCTAATGAGAAAGAGCAATGAACTGTGCTCTGAATCTAGAAATCTGACTTCAAAGTTGGCATTTTTTAACTTGTAATGAGCATGAACTATGTGAGATATACTTTATACATACAATCTCACTCCCTATTCCCATCAACTCTGCTCAGTAGACCTAATGATCTCCATTTTACAAAAAAAGAAACTGAGTCTCAAAGAGTGTATGTAACTCATCCAAAGGCAGATAGCTGTAAGACATGATAAGCTAAAATTAGAATCCTGGTTTGTCTGACTTCATATGTAGTTTGAAATTCAGAATGATACATTTATAAAAAAAAAATCATACATTTCCCTACTAATAAGTCAAAGTACATTTGATGTCATCCACAAATAATCTAAGACCTGGTTAAAAAATTACTATTAAAAACACTGATCATTAGTTGCATTTTTTTTTTACATTAAGACGATTACATTTAATTTATATTAACTCAGGTAGAGTAGATTCCATTCTTTAGAAATCTGTTAATTTACTTTTAATGAGTACCCTTTCCTTCCCTTTTTGAACATACATAGGCTACTGTAAAATATTTGTATGTGACCACCATTTCTATGTGTCAGGAAAGGAAATGCCTGATTCTTCTTTCTCATCTTTTCTGGCTACATGACATTCCAAGAATAGATTTAATAGAACAAATTAACAGTTTTATAAAGAGGACTGAGGTAACCACACCACCTTCTGGTCATCATTGCTAGTGTTCTGTCAGCAACCACGTAACATTGTTGAAATCTGGGGACTATAGACACCTCTAACAAGGAAAGAACTATTTTGAGAAACAAATGGCAAAAAATAAATAAACAATTAAGTGGACAATGTTTTTCTTTCTAAACTGTCATTCTCAAAGGGCTCAACTCTAACCAACCAACATGCTAGGAAAGAGAAATATTTTGTAAAGAAATAGACACCCTGCTAATGCAGGCATCACCACTCTATATCAAGGCTAAATACAAGGTTTAGTACTTCATTTCTGATGACAATGTTCTCTCCAATAACTTGAAGATCTTGGACTTGTTTCAGAAGAGAGAGAAGGAGGATATACAGGTAATATTAGGTCATAAGAAATTGGACTGGAAGCATCAGCTTATTTTATACATCAGCAGAACGTTAAGTCAAGATGTGATCCAAAAATCTTGATATGACACAATCCATGTCCTTCTGCTGAAACACTTTGTCATTCAGACCCAGACACTCATTACAGCTCTAGCAAATCCTTTGCCACCTAACACAATGCTGTAAATCTAAATTGTAGAAGTCTGAACTTTCAGCCTCTCTCCCATACTTTACTGCTCACTAAATTTCCTTTGCCTATCCATCCATAAACAGAGCTTAACCTGGGTGAGATCCAGCTGGATCTTAGATGCAAAACCTTTAGAAGCCAGGTAAGTGACTTCTAAGACTTGTGATCAGGGAGACGTGAAGGCAGCAAAGGACACATTGTCTTCTCAGTGCCAATGCAGAACAGATTGTCAGGTTGACAAGATGAGCTGAAATGTCCTTTGCTGTCTTTTTACATTCATTGCTGTCCCAGATACTAGGTACTTAAAACCAAAATTTTTTCTTCCTGGAAATGTGTTTAAAAAAAGTATAAACCAATATGATTGTTTTGTACACACTTTTGTCATTGTTATAATAGTTCTATATTTGACTTTATGTATATTTTGCAGGGCACATTTTGCTTTATGCTCTGTTAATTTCCCATTTTATGTAATTCCGACAAGAAGGCACTTGCAAGGTTACTGGATGTACTTATTTTTAAAAATTAAAAACAATCCTGTTTTCATTTTTATATTGTTGTTCACCTGTGTACTTGACTGTAAATTCAGATTGAGTAAAATGACCTCAAAATTTTATTATTACAAAGCTACTATCTAAAAAGAATTACACAGTAAAGCACTTCGTGAATAGTGAATATTTTCATTAAAAAGGACCAACATTTTTGAATAGCATGTAGTGGAAAATAAAGCATGTCTTGAATGAAATACTATATGATGAGATGAATATTACTTACCAAACTCCTTGGGAACTGCTATAGAGTAAACACAATTATGTCCCACACTGTAATTTTTTGGATAATTTGGTGATAGAACAGTGCCTTCTGAGCCTGTTGAACGACTTCCACAGGGCGCTAGGAAATACAAATGACAAAAAAATATTTTTAGGAAATCTTAAAAACACCCTATTATGAATATTTCCTTGACGTAAATTTACGGCTATTGAATTTTAATGTATATGATTTCTTTCCATCTTTTAACAAGATGCACTATTGTCAAATATTTTAAAAATAAATTGTGGTCATGTAAAACTTTAAATATTCAGATTCACTCTTCTCAGAAATAAAATAGTATAATAGTGCTATAATAGTGTTATCTCTAGAGGTAATAATGATGGCCCTGCTTTCATTTATGGTAAAAGTGTAAAGATAATCATCTCCTTTATAATGATGAGAAATTACATATGCAGGTGGGAAATTGTTTTACTCAGTGCTGGGCTTTGACACTGTATTTGAAATCAACCTTGATTATGCTGCCACCAAATTAAGTATTTTTATACATGGGACAGATATGGCTGTACAAATTCATTCACACACTCATCTAAGTAAAATACTCTCCTGCCAACCTTTATCCATCTATATGATTTACATTTGAATCAGTAGAATTACTGGTGGTGCACAGAGGCAGATTTTGTTTGGTACCTCAGCCCCAAATGTGCTATTTCTCTACAAAAAGTGAGGGTGAAACCAATGTTCCTGGCAAATCTGTAGATGATGGGTCTGCTGTTCATAAGATAGAGGAATACATGAGGTTTTATTGTTCTTCGCTGTGAGACAGACCCTGGCTACTGATGGAGATTTAGGTGCTAAAGACATAAAGATGATGGTTGATATTCTCTATGTTTATGAGGTCATCCAGAAAACTGTATCAAATCAAAGAAGATGACCAAAGAGGAGGTCTGGGGGAATGCCCAGATTTAGGATCAGACGGGGAGGGGGGGCAGGCAACGGATAAAACAGTGTGTCTTGGAAGCTAAGGGAGAAGCGAATTTCAATGAAAAGAAAGTGTTCAACAGGGTTAAGTGTTGCAAAGTGGTAATAAATGAAAAAGGAGTCTGGATTTGGCAACGTGGAGCATCACAGAGTAGAGGCTTCTGTAGGGCCATGGTTTTCTTGAGGAGGGATTGTACCTAACTGCTTGCCTGCTAGCTCTGCCCCTACTCCTCAAAGTAGAAGGAACTTCCCAGATTGGTGAGCCCAGGATGGGAATTTCTACTTTATTGCAGGTTGGGGCCCTTTTGCTTAAAGAGCACACTGGCTGTTCGCTCCTCTAGAGTGTAAGTATTACTGGGCCAGTCTGTTGAGAGAATGGCCATGGTTGTTGAGGGACAACTACAGCTGTGTAGGAAGCCTATTTTGGCTCTTCTGCTTTTATTCATATTAAAGCTAACAGTTTGATATACTTCAGCCTATCCCTTAATTGGCTTTGAACTTGTGCAGAGAGGACTCTCCTCAAGCAAAATGATAATTTTTGGTATCATTAATACAGCAGTTCCAACTAGAGCAGCTTTCTTCAAATTACAGCTAGCAAACCAAATCCAGGCCGGAATGAGAGAGAGATATTTTACATTCTTAGAGTCACAAAACAGAACTAAGAGTATGTAACAGAGACATATGTGGCCAACAAATCCCACAATACCATCTGGACCTTTACAGAAAAAAGTTTTCTAACTCTTGAAGTAGAGTAGAGAGGTGGTAGCTAGGTTGTAGTTGGTGAAGAGTAAGTGGTATATAAGGAAATACAGAAGTTATCAGAACCTTAATCATAAACTAAAGGAGAATGTAGGGAGTAGTTAGAAGAAGGTACAATGCTGAATGAGTTTTTGTTATTGTTGTTTTAATAGGGAGGAAGGAGTCATTACAAAGGGAAAATCAGGAGCCAACCTAGAATCTAGGAGAAGATAAAATTAAGAACAAAAGTCGAGTGATAAGCTTTTGAAAACTTCAGTAACATGCCTCTGCGACCTGAAAAGAGGGTTGAAGGAGACTAGATATGCATAGACTTAAGTTAATATTTGGAAATTTATTGGAGTTAATGCCAGATTTTCCTTTTAAAGAGAGGTGGGGAAAAAAATAAATAAAGAGAGGTGGATTCTGCCAGTGATGTGTTAGGTGACTCGGAGAGGAGTCCCGGCAGTTTGAAAAAGTAAATACTTTTGATGGACTCCTGGCCAGAGTTTAAAATAGAGCAATATATTTAAAACACCTATATACACCACAAACCGTGGTACTGCAGTGGGTGGCTAATGAATGTTCTGCCTTTTTATATTCTCTAAAATGGTAATAAATAGTTAGAATTAAACACACTAAAATTAGAACTTCACACAACAACAACAAATTGACAGTGATGATGATAACCAAAGATACATTGCTCTCATCACTCATTATTGTTTGGGATTAGGGGAGTAAGGTGTATTCTTAGTTCAGCACTGATAACTTTATTCAGCTGATAATACTGCTGATGAGAGAATCATTCAAGAAGGAGTAGTATGTTTTATATTAACTTTCTTTCTGATTTTAATGTGCTCCAAAATTACAACACTTTGAGTATATGTGACAGTAGTTCTTATTTTTATATTGGGAAAGTATGAATAGAAACGAGAACTTCTAACTCAAGTTCAGCTTTGTGACTTAGTAATGAACATTCTTCTGCCATTCTAAATTAATATGCATCTGACAGCCTCAATTTGTTTTTTATATTTTATTTTGCTTAAATGAACATTCAGGACAGATTTTTTTTTTTTAAGATTGTATTTATTTATTCATGAGAGACAGAGAGAGAGAGGCAGAGACACAGGCAGAGGGAGAAGCAGGCTCCATGCAGGAAGCCTGATGTGGGACTCAATTCTGGGACTCCAGGATCATGTCCTAGGCTGAAGGCAGGTGCTAAACCGATGAGCCAACCAAGGGCCCCATAAAAAATATTTATAAATATAAAATGGGTGAAGTTGTTTTTTTTTAATTTTATTTAAATTCAATTAGTTAACATATAATGTATTATTGGTTTCAGAGGTAGAGGTCAGTGATTCATCAGTCTTCTATAACCCAGTGCTCATCACGTCATGTGCCCTCCTTAATGTCAATCACCCAGTTACCCCAAACCCCCCACTAATCTCCCCTCCAGCAACCCTCAGTTTGTTTCCTATGATTAAGAGTCTTTTATGGTTTGTCTCCCACTCTGATTTCATCTTGTTTTATTTTTTCCTCTCTTCCCCTATGCATGTCTGTTTTGTTTCTTAAATTCCACACATATGATTTTTTTTTTAACCACTATGAATGTATATGAGGTTGCAGTATAATCACATGTTCTCAGGGCAATTAATACTATGTGAGATTCTGTTATTTGTACTAGTAGCAACAATTTTGCCTTTCTTTTGGTCAGTGCTTATAGCCTGTCCTAGTTTATAATCAATTATGTTGAATACTGTAGTGACAGACAATATTTTATGCAGTATGCAAGTAATATAAATGAAGGAAAATTAACTGTGCTTTGAGATACAGGTTTATTATAATCTGTTCTATGTTCATAAAAAGCTAAATGCAATAATGACTAAGCCAAAGCAACTTCACTAATTCTCCTAATACTGGTTCCTAGAAGCTTTTCATATTCTTTCTTCCTGTTTCAATTTCATCTTATTGGTTAGTACAGAAAAGGGCAACCTTTATTTTTCTGGTTCTGTTAACAATCAGAAGAAGTTAGAGCCACCCAAGACTTTGAATGCTATGCTTATTTTTCCCATTTGACTTATACCTGTGGGCCATTTGTCACACTGGTTGTTTTTCTCTAAATAGCCCACATCCCTTGGAATGCATTAAATGTCAGAACTCATCTATACCTGATTCTGATTATAATTTATTTGATACATATGACTACCTCTTAAATGGATATTTAAAGACATTGTTGACGAACACATTAATTATGAGATAAAATGGTTCTATGATTGAGTAAGTTTGGAAAATACATGGATAAAAGAAAAACGAGTTCTTTACTATATGACTTCATTGATACTTTAGTAAGGTCTGGGGAATGTCATGTTCTTACTTACAGCGTTATTTGATCATGGAGAGTGTTTCATTGTAACATCTCACAGGAGCAATGTTCCCTAGAACACACTTTGCAGAATGCCAGATTGATGATTCCAGAATGTGCTATCACTTTGGCAATAATTCTAACATTTATATTATTGCCTGTAATTGATTATAACTTTGCAGTACTAAAGGACTGTTTTATGTATGCACATAGAGCCAAAGTCTTTTAACGATTTAAAATGTCAAAAATTAGCCTATTATAAAATACTATTATTCTTGACATGCTCTCCCTGACTTTCAAAATCCAATACATCATTGATTTGTTGCTTGTGCACTTACATAGCTTATTAGTCTCTCTTTCTGCCACCAACTGCCACAATCCAGAGTTTCATAAAGCTAGCTCCACTCATCCTCGAAAGTTCTCATCACCGGTAACAATTTTTCTAACAGACAAGTCTCATCCTATTTCTCTTTTCCTAGAACAGTTCTGATAAATATTATGTTTTCCATAAATGTTTGTGGGATGATTGAATGAACTATGCTTGCAAAACCAGGCAGGCTACCATAAAATGGTGTTTCACAGCACATAACACAAACATTTCATTTTGTTGAAATTACCCCAGAAATTCACTTAATCCAAGACAGAATTGAGACATATCCTCTCTTAAGAAATCCATGTAAGCCTACTTTTTTTTTCTGTGACTGAAATCTTCTGATTACTAGGAATCACTGTTGCTTTACATTTAGAGGCAGTATTATGTGAAAAATATGTATCTTTAAACATTGGAAACGTTCAATGGTAGGACTCTTACAGTATGAGAGTCACATGAATATTGAGTTCCTCTGAGGCTATAGCAAACCCATGTCTGCCATTTTACACCAACAAATCCATGCTAACATTTTATCATTCTAGAGCATTGAGTGCTTGAAATCACTCTTGCAGTTTAATTTGATATGAGTTTTCTTGTTCTTTTTCTGTTTGTTTTTCAAAAATTTCTTTGGCTGAATTTATATGGCTTGAATTGTATAAGTAAAATGTGCCTGTACTGTAACTAATTATATATGCTTATTTTAATCCTGCAATATGAGTGATACAGTAGACAGATGTGGTTATTTCCAGGGAAATCAGAGGAGTGTCTGCAACTGGGTTTCAAGGTTTCTAATCATTTAGTTGAAAAGGGCTTCCCACCTTTTGATCATGTGTGTGGTTTGATCATGCATGGGGGGTGGAGCAGGAGGACTGAAGAAGAAGGAGAACAAGAAATAGTTTCCTAGTAAGTGAAATAGAAGAATCCTGAACCATTTTTATGGAAGAGGTACTATTTGAATGTCCACATATCTTAGAGACTTTATAACACATGCAATATAGCTTTAAGCTACTTGCAATTTCAAATCTGTCTTTTTCACTTGTGTAATGTATAATTTATTATCAAATATATTCTATAATGAAAATTATTATATAATATATAAATTTTTCTCAGAAGCAAGTTAGGTGCTTTTAAAAGTGATGAATTCTTGTAAGTCACAAAAGAGCAATATGGTATATTAAATCAATAATTTACTAGATGTGACCTGTGACTCCTTCAGTTTGAAAGAACTGCTGTACCTGACAAAGGTGCTGGTCCACTTCTAGTAAATTACTTATGCCCTGATATAGCCTGATTGAATGTCACAAATCAAAAATGCGGGTATAGAAGGTGTTTGAAAGCCTCATTGAGCCTTTTTTTTTTTTTTTAAGAGATGTCCTTTCATAACCCCTAAACTCTGGAATTGAATTTATAATGCAGACAGCTAATATTCCCACTACTGACTTTGAGATTAAAATTACTATTGCTTCTTCCCTCCTTTGTTTAAAACCTTGTTCCTAGTAAAAGAAATCTAATCATTCAGTCATTCATTTCATACTTCTCTTCATGTCTCCTATATAAGCATTTCATTTTGTTTTTCTGTTAGATGATAAGCTTTCAATAAGGCTATTGTATCATAATGGTAATAAATATTCTTTAAATTATAAACTTTTACTCTAAGTAAGTTATTTATTTTGATTTTCATTTTCTTCTCCATTAGTTCTGATGCATTCACACTTATTTATCTGGAAAATTAAAGGTAATATTGCTGTGAGCTTTCTATTGCCTCATCTGTTCACCTAAAAAAAACAAAAAAACAAAAAACAAAAGCAAAATCAGTCTTCACTATTTGCGAATTAATTTTGTATTATAGTCCCACAGTCCTGTTTAATACTAAAAAAAAATGCATCTCAATATTGTAATCAGTGGCTTGTAAACCATTTTAATCACTCACTAAGTAAACGTAGTAGGATATGAGCTTCTACATCTGTCACCTCACTGATTGCCTGGACTCACTCATTTAATTTTGCTGGCTAGGAAGGCCTTCCTTTTATGCCCCAGTGCTCGATGAGTTATGTTCTCCATCAGAGTGTGTTCTTAGGAAAAGAAAAGTCATCCTATGATAAAGACCTGTGAATAGCTATATTCCTTGGATAGATTTGCCATGCTACCATATATAAATGCTACTATATATAAATGTTCATATATAAATGTTCATCTGTGGTACCTATGTCACACGTTTTTAAACTCATTTTCATGATTGAGGTATAATTCACATATCATAAAATTCACCCTTTTAAAGTATATAATTTTTTTTTACCATATTCACAAAGTTGTGTAACTAACCTTCTATCTAATTTTAGAATATTTTTGTCATCCCCAAAGGAATTCCTGTATTCATTACCAGTTATTGCCTATTTCCTATACTCACAAGTCCCTAGCAATCACAAACCTATGATTTTGTAGGAAACTGTATACAGGAAGACAAGTTCTTAAATGATTTTCATTGATTTATTGGTGTTTTGAATTCATTTTTATTTTTAAAAAGTATTTTATTTATTTATTTGAGATAGAGAGACAGAGCACAAGCAGGTGTAGGGGCAACAAGAGCAGGAGAAGCAGGCTCCCCACTGAGCAGGGAGCTCGACATGGGGCTGGATTCTAGGACCTTGTGATCATGACCCAAGCCAAAGGCAGACCTTAACTGACTGAGCCACCCAGGCATCCCAAATTATTGGTGGTTTTTTAAAAACTAAAATTCCTTTTCATTGCTTAGTTTCTTATTTCTAAGTAATTGACTTTAAGTGATGGCAATCTTTTATTGCTTAAAAAATTATTTTAATACAGCTAATATATTAGTACAAAATGAGGTTAGAGACAAAAAAAAATCCTCTGTGACAATTTATTACTTCTACCTGATTGCATCACAAACATTGATTTCTCAGGAACTTCTTCCCTATCTTCCAGACTCATTCAGAGGATCCAATCATATAGCATTCCATTACTTTTAGGACACTGATTGCCACTCATTTTATATTTATGTAAAGCCACTTATTTATATGGACTTTTGATTAAGGTCTGTCTTTATCTCTTAAGTCAAAAATCTATTAAGTCTAAGTTTCCACGTCTTTATTTATGCATTACTTATTTATACCTCTGGAGCCTAGCTTTTAATAACTACATGTCATAAATATTATGAAAACTAAAACATACCATGTATTACTATCTTGCTACTGACCGAATGCATGGAATGTAAAGCTCAGATTTTTCAAATTGTTTATTTAGGGTAGCACAACAAATGCTCTATAAAATCCAAAGCTTTGGAATCTACAAGATCTAGTTTTGAATTCCAGTTTCACTATTTACTGACTGAGTGGCCTTGGAAGAGAAGAAATTTTCAAATGAACTGGAACAGAAAATGTCTGATAGATTTGGTATATGGTGTGGGTCTAGACAAAATGAATTAAGAAACTTTCTGACCCCACAGAATCTTCTGGAGGTGATAAAATGATGCCTTAGGAGGATGAACTAATGTCATTAATCCTGGGAAGGAATACAAAGTTTAGAGAAAGGGCAGGAGGAAACCTCCTTGGTGTTTCTGCCAAGCTCTTCCCTTAACAGAGAGAGAGAGAGAGAGAGAGAGAGAGAGAGATGTAATTTAGTGATTCTCCCCAGGGAGAGACAGAGAGAGAGAGAGTGGGAGAGAGAGATGTCATTTAGTGATTCTCCCCAGGGTATTGTTCTCTCTAGGAGGAGTTCGTGACTCTGATTTTTCTCTCTTCATTTTCCTAAGGATGAAGGGCAGAGTATTCCATCTCAAAGGCAGAGGGACCTACTTATTCAATTCAGCTCTTTCCTCAAGGGGTGGTGGTAGGGCCTTGGGATCACTGTGCTCAGCTGTTAACAATCAGTGTGGATGTGGTCCTCTACTTCCTGGGACTCTTTATCCTTTAGAAATCTGGGGGTGGGGTGGGGAGAGGGTTGGTGGGGGGACAAGAGCCAACGCTAACAGTGAAAAGGAGGAGAAATTGGCTCATCCTCTCCCTCTCCTTTTCCTTACAACGCAGGAGTTCTTTTTTCTTGTTTCATGAATTTGGATGGGGGAAAAATGTTTATATTTTTCAATCCTTATGGATTTTTTTTTTCTGACTGAATTTTGCCATTTCATTTAATTTCGAATGTAGGCAGCAAACCACTGGGACTTTGTCACCAACAGAAATTACAGATCTTTTTTTTTTTTTTTTTTTTAAAGATTTTATTTATCTATTTGCATGCGCGCTCAAGAGAACAAGTAGCAGTGGGACAGGCAGAGGGAGGAGAAGCAGGCTCCCCGCTGAGCAGGGAGCTCAACTTGGGCTCTATCCCAGGAGCCTAAGATCATGATCTGAGCTAAAGGCAGCGGCTTAAGGGACTGAGCCACCCAGGTGTCCCCAGATGTTTTATATCACATTATAACTGTTGCAGATACCTCAAAATATTATTTGTGCTTATCACAGAGTAGTTATCAGATTTGATAGAACTTACAATTTAAGGCAATAATTAGGAAGCAGTGTATTATTACATCAAAATTTGTTTTTTCAATTATAAATTTTAAGTACTTGGATAACTGTGTTTCAATATAATCAGTGTATCTTTCATAGTCTATGTACTTTATTGTATTTTATATATTTATATTATATATTATATTTTGTACACCTAAAAAGATATTTTTAGGATGGGTTTCTTTTTTGTGTGATGATAAATCCTATCCTAATTAGATTCCTCCCAAATGACCTTTTTTTACCCTTGTAATTTTTTGTCTTCTCCTTTTCTTAAGGGGCTTGGCTCAGAGATTATTGCTTTGGCCTATGTAGATCTGGAGAATATTAGATGCATTGAAGGATCCTTTCCTTCTTACTCTTTTGTCTCTCTTCCTAACATATCAATTCTTCCCTGAATCAGAAAAGTCCTAAAACTCGGATTAAGAATGTGGGGAGAAAACCCTTATCTTGGGGGTTGGCTTAGGCTTGAAGCTATTTAGAACTTCAGTATGGTTCAGATTTACTCACTAACTCTCCCAGATAGTTCAGTCTAACTGACTGTTTTGGGGATTTGGGATTAAGAACCAAATTCCCTATTGCACAGAGATCTCTGTATTGTCTCCTTTTATGTGTATATCTTGAAGTGAATGGCTCACTGACTAAATGTAGTGTAGAATGAAATTTTCTGTTTAATAAAGGGAAGGGAAGTGGTAACCTCCTTTAGGGTGCCTCTTTTAAAACATAATAGGACTAATCTTTTGATTTTATAATACAAGACTGCTGGCCTTCTGGAAACCTACTTTAGAAGTTGACTAGGGGTTCTTACAAAGTAGAGTCATAAGGTATACAGAGACAAGATACATCAGTGTGTCTCTCAAAGAGATAAAAGAAGAGTTATTTGTTCTTTATAAATTTGTATAAGATTCGGTCTGGTCTTTGTAGCATTTTTCATAGACAGTCTGCAATGTTCATTATATTCCAAATATGCTTATTCAATAATAAATCCACTTTCTTACTTTCTAGGTTTTGTGGATTTATTTTTTTAGTAGGATATTTGTTTCTCCAGTAAAAGTAAAGATTTAACTATCCTTCGATATGTTGTCTTATTCTCTTAATACCATTCCTTAATACAATTTGAGTTTCAACATGCTTATGAATAGTTACTCTTATATACTCTATCTGTAGGGAGGGAATTTCAGAGTTGACTCAATTTCATGCATAAGTAAATTATTTTTCTGTAAAAACTGGTGACACATTAGGGAGGCCTGTTTGAAATTTGACTTAAATATAAACTATATGGTGGTAGAGAGCAGGGGTTTTTAGCACAATGAGAGGCCAAGCAACTTCTCATCTGGAGACATGGCATAGTGGCTAAGGTGCCAAAGGCAGAAAAAATAAAAATGGTTTAAATATGAGCTCCAAGTCAGTGGTCACAAGAAAATATGCTCTGAATTATAGGCATTGATTTGCAAACAAATTGCTTCTTACATAGGGGACTCTACATAGTAGCTCCAGAATTCATAGCAGCAGGGATTTATTTATAACAATGTTAATGATTCTCTAGACTAGCATGCAGGAGGCCAACTGGAGTGATAATGTAAGTAAGAGTGCCTGGAAATAGCAGGTGCTCAATCACATTAGCTTCCCTTCCCATTTCATTTTAAATACTACTACCCACCCCCTACCCCCATATGTAAAGGAAACATGCCTTGGTTTTATCTAAATACTATTTTAAGTTTTTATTTTTATTTATTTTTATTTTTTAAAAGATTTTATTTATTTATTCATGAGAGACACAAAGAGAGGTAGAGACATAGGCAGAGGAAGAAGTGGGCTCCCCCCGGGGGAAGCCTAACGCACAACTCGATCTCAGGACCTCGGGACCATGACCTGAACCAGTCAGATGCTCAACCACTGAGCAACCCAGGTGCTCCTCAAACTACTTTAAGTTTTTAAAATAGAAAATAGATTTGGGGCACCTGGCTGGCTCAGTTGGTAGAATATGTAACTCTTGATCTTGGGATCATAAGTTAAAGACCCTGAATGGGCCTTAGGGCTTACTTAAAAAAAAAAAATAGAAAATACATCATACTTCTTTGTAGAACATGGCTCTGATACATAATCTCTATACGATGTCTGTGAACAAAACTCCTGTGTAGCTAATGAAAGGCAGATATTTGATGATACTCAGAAATAATTTACCACTAGGCCTTTGTTTTATGAATCTTTCATCTACATCCTTTAATTATATCACATATTTAAATGGCATCAAATGCTAAATGGCTCAGCATATTAGATTACATAATGTCTATATGCATTTATAATGCAATGGGACTCTAGACTTGTTTCAAATCTCAAAAAAAAATTTATAAACCTCAAGGACATTTGGAATAAGAGATTAGCCCAAGGCAAGCCATATCATTTAAGCAGAAGATCTGGAATAAAAGCTGAGTTATCTACTTCTTCATGCACTAAAGCAATATGATTTAATTAAAAATAGGTCATATGAGGTTACTAATGAGAGATAACTGTAAAGTTGGAAAGCTATAATTATAAAATAAACTTTTTTATTTTTTAGTTAGTTTGTTTTGAACTTTCTCATCAGTTGATAATGCAAAAGGGTTCTCCTTTTAAGAGCTTTTATCATTCCACACAGAGTTGGAAGTTGAAAAATGAATGGTGCCAGATGAAAACTAGATGTCTAATCTTAGCACTCACGTGTATGTACTTTGGACAGACTTAGAGTTATCAGTGCCTGAGTTACTTAATCTTTTTTTCTCCCTAAAATCTAGGACTTACATTAGCATGAGAAAAACAAAGGGATTGAAAATAATGGTGCAGATGTTCCAAAGAACTAACACTGACTATATCTGTTAGGGTATTTGCATTCTTTGTAAAGTTCTGTTTCAAAGGAAATCCAAAAATGTATTTCAGATGAATATGTTCATTAATCATTGGTAGGAATTTACCTTCTCTTAATTCTCACATGTAGCTTGGAGGAAGAGTTCAGAATTAAGTGGAAAACCCAAAATATTACCACTTATTTTTGATGCCATGCATCCATTCATGAAACATTTAACCATTTGTGATATGCCATAATTGTTAAGCTCTAGAGACACAAAAAGATCAATGCAAGGTCATTTGTAGAATTAATCAACCTACCTATAGGGCAGTGAGTAATCCTGGACTCCAAAACATGACTGGTAGGCAACTATGACTTTGAGCAAGTAACTGAACCTGTCTTTGTGTCTTAGTTTCCTTATCTGTAAAGTGAGAATATCAGTAGTCCTTAATTCATGGTGTTGTAGTAAGGCATAAAATAAATGTGTACAAAACTTCAAACTGTTCTAAACACAGATAAATTATTATCT